>NW_028234438.1:16337747-16347747 GCF_977035675.1 Penaeus japonicus | reverse complement strand
ACCTGAAAAGAAAAGGAAGCCTGAGTCCTGACAAATCAAGTGGAGTGGATGAAGGTTAAAACTGTGATCTCTTACTCACGGAAATATACAAATCCAAACAGTTAACTTTTGGATATAAAGCAGCTTGATCATCTATCCTTACTAGGGCAGCTGCAGTATCTCATGAAGATGGCATCATCTGGCGGTGAAGCAGTACACAGCAGGCGACAGCAACAATTAACAGCATCCTTTACTCTCGTGTGGCACACGGCCAATGTCTCACGAAAGTAAAGTCCCTACCACTCTCCAATGAACAGCAATCTTTACTTACATGTGGCACAAGGCCAATAGCTCATGGCAAGTAAAGTCCCTAACATCTGCCAAGACCAAACACTGACAGCATTCTCTACATCTGTGTGGCACAAGGCCAATGGCTCACAAAAAGTAGAGTCCCTATAAAATCGAACTGTAGCTTGTGCTGACTCGTAAAACTTGTCTCGCCACGCAGAAATTTCCTAGAAAAATTGTAACAGCATCTCTCAACTCAATGTGGCACTAGGCCAATGGCTCATTGAGATGAGGTCCCTACAAGCTGAAACTGTTGGTTCTGGCTGCTACTATTCTCCTTGAGAAGCAGGATCCCAAACACAGGCTGTGAGAATTGCCACCCAAGGATCATCAGCTTCAGGAAGTTCATCTGGATCCCCTTCTTCATCAGCATATGCCAGTTCTCTGGATGGTTTGTAAGGTCTCAAGTGGTTAAGATGGGCTCGGAGCACCTTACCAGACTCCAGGTGCTGCACTTCAAAAGATACTGGACCCAATCGCTTACAGACACGAGCGGGTCCACGCCACTTTGGTCCTAGTGGACGTGGTACCATTTCTTTGTACCACACAAGGTGCCCTTCCTCTGGAGTAAAGGTTCCTTTTGCGCGTCGGTTATACGATCTTCCATAAACTTCCCGAGCATCCTTGGAAGCCTCAACAGCAGCACGGCGGGCAGCCTTTAGCCGTTGTTGAAAGGTGCTGTTGTCATCAAAAACCGCTTCATTTGTTAAGCCCACAGGAAAATATCCATGCCTTCCTGTCATTCATTCATATCTTATCGCGCCAATGTCGAACAAAGGTGACTGCAGTATCGTTGGCTTCGCGAAGGTCTTCGTCGGAACACCTCGGTCCCAAGGGACATACACTAAGCAGGTGATCCATGCTCTGTATGGGATCTCCACATGGACATGCTGGACTGTCCTTGAGGCCCCACTTGTGCATATTATCCAGGGTTTTGCCAACCTTGGCTCTCGCCCTGTTCAGTGTCACCCATTCCTTCCTGGCCAGAGTGGTCCCAGGTCCTATATGTTCTTGGTGTGGTGGAAGGGCCTGGTCTTGGAGATCTGGTTGGATCTCTATCCACCTCCTCACTCTGTACCTGGCTTGAGAGTTAGGGGGAAGCGGTTCCACGAGTGCGAAACTCTTCCTTGATCTTAGTCGCGCTTCAACTGGTTGGTGGTTGTGAAGCGGGTGATCTTCATTGTTAATCTGTTTGAACTTCTCGACCATAGAATTTGCTTCCCTGCGCACACTAGGTGGCGCTATACCAGATAGTCGGTACAGTAATGGAAGGTGTGTAGCCCGAAGGTTCCCAGTAATGGTCCGACAAGCCCTGTTCAGTTCAGGGTCCACCTTGGCTGCATGGGCTGATCGACTCCATACTGGCGCACAGTACTCAGCTGTTGAAAAGCATAAGGACATAGAAGACGTCTTCAGAGTAGCAGGGTCTGCTCCCCATGAGGAGTTTGCCAGCTTACCAATCAGATTGTTGCGACTAGAGAGCTTCTTCTTCAGCTTGAGGATGTGCTCTTTGAAGGATAGCGTGCGGTCCAAGGTTACACCAAGATAGACTGGATGCACCTTATTCTTCAGTCTCACTCCATTCCATCGAATTTCAAGTTCGGTCTTCGCAAGTCTGTTGTGAAGATGGAATGCGCAGATTTGAGTCTTGTTGGGGTTTGCATTCAAAGCCCATTTTGAGTAGTACTCAGTGAGAGCTTGCAAGGCTTCTCCAAGTCTCTTCTCAATTATGTCGAAATTCTCTGCTTGCGTAGCAAGACAGAGGTCATCGGCATATATAAACCTTCGGATGTTAGCGAAAGTTGGCTGATCGTTGGTATATATATTAAAGAGGACTGGAGATAATACAGACCCTTGGGGGAGTCCGTTTCTCTGGTCCCTCCATCGGCTCTTTCTACCATCCATCTCAACGTAGAACCTACGGTTTGAGAGTAGTGACTCAATTATGCGAACCACGGAGGTGTTTTGGATCATCTTCGCTACTTTAAGTAGAAGAGACCGGTGGTTCACTGTGTCATATGCAGCGCTGAGGTCTACAAAGACTGCACCTGTGATTTTCTTACCCTGAAATCCATCCTCAATGTACTGCGTCAGGTTCAAGACCTGATCACAGCATGATCTTCCAGGACGGAATCCAGCTTGGTCAGGTGTAAGTTGGTCATTAACTGTGTCGATTATCCGGCTGAGGATTAGTCTCTCATATACTTTGTACAAAATACAAAGGAGAGAGATAGGACGGTAGCTCTTGGGGTCTTCCGGGTTCTTCTCGGGTTTCAGTAGAGCTACAACTTTGGCTTTGCGCCAGATTTTTGGCAGTTTGTAACTTGTAGCACATTTGTTGTACAGTGCTAACAGCCAATCCTTCGTCCTGGGCCCGAAGTGAAGAGCAACCTCAGCAGTAATACCATCCAATCCTGCTGCCTTGCCCGGTTTTAGGTGTTTAAAAGCCGCATTTAAGTCTTCGATGGTGAAAGGAACAAATGAATCTTCAGAGCTATTCATCACTCGATCCATTTCCTCCTTCATTCTCTTGAGACAGCCTCTCTCCCTGTTCAGCGGCTTGCCGTTCAGAACCAACTGGTGTGCTACTTTATTTGGGGTTACAGCTGCCACTCTCTTAGTCGGACTCTTTTCGCTATCGAGCTTTCGGATAGTTGCCCAAGCTTGTTTGCTATTGCGAGTCATGTCGATATTAGTTATGATCTCACGCCAGCGTGCCTTTCTTTCCTCGCCAATGAGAGCTAGCAGAGTTTCACCTAGATTAATAGCATGTTCGGAAAACGGGTCTTGTTCGTATGCGGTCTTATACTCATCAAACACGGCTTTACTGTCGTCTGACAGACCAGCAATGTATTCTTTCCTACATCCCCGAGGTATATGTCTCTTAGAGACCTTCCAGACAAGAGACTGAAAAGCCTTGTATGCATCAGGTATTGATCTTAGTTCACCTAATTCATTATCAAGGTCTGTAGAGAAAAGATCCCACTTCACTTTGCGGAAGTTGAATCTAGGCCTGTTGTTCGTTGGTGTTGGCCTGAGTACTGGTCTAACATTGACAAGGATAGGCCTATGTTGAGATTTGGGCACTGGTTGGCCTATAACTCTTTCAAAGTTATTGTAGTGCCTAGATGTAGCAAGCACTAAGTCGGGGTTATACCCCCTCTTCCACCGAGCACTGTTAAATGACGGTTTGTCCTTGGCACTGTACATGAGAGTCAAGTCATTGGTTAAAGCCCACTCCTCTACAGCCTCACCATCGCTGTTATTATGACTATATGCCTTCCTGTAAGTAAGTATAAGGGCTGCTCACCAGTAGTCCGATGGATGGCAGAGTTAAGAGCAAGCCGTAACTCTGGTATATATTTGTGCCAACTTCCAGGTTGTTCACCAACAACAGCTCTAAGGGCAGCCTTCACAACACGATTCGTTCTTTCTACGAGGCCATTTGCTTGTGGGTGATACCGAATGGTGAAGTGATGAGAAGCTCGTAAAATCTCCACCAACTCCTCAAACAACTGGGAGATGAACTGACGACCATTGTCTGTCTGGATGACTCGAGGCGGACCGAAGTATGTCACCCAGTGATCAAGGAAAGCACGATGCACTCTTGAAGCGGTGATATCTTTGAGCGGAATCAGCTGAATAAATCGGGTGTGCTGGTCAACAATGGTAAGTACCCATCTCATGGGTGCCTGACTCAGATCTAAAATGTCCATGGAGATCCGCTCTAGAGGGTAAAGAGCTAATGGTGCTTCGGCCATGGGAACCCTTTGGGCAATTCCTTTTGCTTGCTGACACGAGAGACAACTTTCCACATAGCGACGGGTGTCACGCAACATGTTTGGCCAATAAAACATATTGCGGAGATTGTTGTAGGTGCGATGAATCCCAGGGTGCATCGCAAGAGGTGGCTCATGTGCTGCTTTTATTGCCGAGTCTTGGAGGTCTTCAGGAACACAAACCTGGTATAAGATCCTATCTGGCAAGTGTAGGAGTCGATAAAGAACTCCATCCTTTAGTTCGAAGTCCGAAAGTGGGATAGGCAACTTCCGTTTTGGTACAGTTCCATCACGGAGATATGCCAGGATATCTTGCAACTTCGGATCTTTACTTTGCTCAAGTGCTAGCTTTTGTGGGGACATATCATTAACATCTAAAGTAGCAACATGTCGAGACAGCAGATCAGGAATGTAATTGGTAGGCCCTTCTTTGTATCTTATCTCAAAGTCATAGAATGATAGGTCATGGGCAAACCTAGTCATTCTTGGTGACTTTGTGCGACGCTTGAAAACATAAATGAGTGGCCGGTGATCAGTGAAGATGGTAAACTTCCGGCCGTAGAGATAAGAATCGAAGACGCGAAAACCTTCGACCACTGCTAGGGCTTCACAGTCTATTGCAGGATACCGGGTTTCTGGATCTCACAGTTTCCGGCTATAGTAGGCGACAGCATGAGGTGTCCCATCAGCATCTCTCTGGATTAGTGCTGCTCCTACAGCAAGGCTGCTGGCATCAGTATGCAGCTCAAAAGGGGCAGAGAAGTCTGGTTGACGAAGAACTGGTGCAGAAACAAGACGTTCCTTGAGGTCACTGAAAGCTTTCTGCTGGTCTTCTCCCCATAACCAAGACTGACCTTTCTTTAAGAGAAGATGCAGTGGTGCAGCTAGGGTTGCGTATCCTTGAATATGTTTCCTGAAAAACCCGGTGGCACCAAGAAAACGACGAACCTCCCTGACAGTTCGGGGTGCAGGGGTTTCCATAATGGCAGCAACTTTATCACGATCTGGCTGGACACCCTCAGGAGAGATTGTAAATCCCAAGAAGTTGATGGTGGTAGCGGCAAAGCTGCACTTCTCAGATTTCAATTTTATGCCAGCTGCTGTGAGAAGCTTCAGTGTTTCCTCCAGATCTATCAGGTGTTGAGAAAAGCCTCTGGAGTAAATGATGATGTCATCCAGATAAGCTAGCGTATGACGACCTAGGACCGAGGAAAGGACGATGTTCATAGTCCTCTGGAATGTGGTTGGTGCTGTGCTGAGGCCAAAGGGGAGCCTCTTAAACTGGAAGAGCCTGTAGCCATCACTAAAGGCAGTCTTTGCTCTATCCTCTGGATGGACCTCAACACTCCAATATGCTGCCTTAGCATCCAAGGTGGTGAATGTATCTGTTGGGCCTAACTCATCAATGAGTTCATCAATGCGAGGTAGTGGATACGTGTCGCCTGTGGTGACTGCATTTAAATTACGGTAATCTACACAAAACCGGAGTGATCCACCCTTCTTCTTAACCAACACCACAGGGCTGAGCCATGGTGATGTTGAAGGCTCAATTACACCTTGCCTGAGCATGGAGTCACACTGTTCTCGGATGATACTGCGGGTTGCCTGAGGGAGCCTCCATTGCCGAGTGCACACAGGAGCGGCATCACCAGTGTTAATCTGGTGTTGAACACCTGGAATGTGACCAACTGCTTCCTCTCCCCCATCAAAAAGATCCTGGTAGCGATGAAGGAGTGACTGCATCTCCTGGCGCTGGGCTTCTTCCAAGTGCTGTAGATCTGGCGCAAGTCCTTCTGAGCCTTGATGAGGTAGATCCTTCAGACCTTCCACTGCTCCCACTGCAGCAAGGGCCAATGAAGGTGGTAGTTCATCTGGAAAGAGCTCCTGGCCGTCACAGTAGCCAAAATCTTCCAGACCATACATCTGATCAAAGAGGTCTTCTTCCCATGAAAAGTCTGCCGCTTCCTCACTGTCCTCCCAGAACTCAGCTTCGATGGGATCTGTATTCCCAGCAGCAACTGGATTCTGTGGCACAGCTTGTGATGTGTCTGTGGTGTAGATTTCTTCAACAGCAGTAACAGTTCCCAAGCGTGTTCCCTGTGTCAGTCGTACAGGTCTTGCCGTGTGATTCACTACCCACACAGGGCAACGGCGTTTAGAGGCTGTAGTAACTAAGTAGGGAGAGGTGCACACAGCTGAAACTTGGGGCATCAGAAGAATATCTCCATCACTAGGGCCAGACTTCTCAATCGTACCCTCCAGGAAACGCCCAGCATGTGGTGGGAGCTCCGTGGTCTGTTGGAGGTGTACTGTAGCAGATGAAGGGTCCTTGGTGGATTGTGAAACAGCAGAGGATGACGAGGAACTGCATCTAATCAAAGCAGGATCTGTTACCATTGGCGAATCTTCCACATTTACAAGACAGAGCTGTAATGAACAGACGTCAGTGTAGGTGACGGAAAAAGTCCGACCTTCCAGGGTGAGGCATGCCCAGTTGTCTTGCAAACTGGATGACAGGCTGAAAGAAGTTCTTCGGAGTAGATCCATTCCTAGGAGGATGTCACCAGGAAACTGGACATCGCACACAGTTACTTGATGGCGTATTTTTAAGTCGGCATCGAGGCAGAAGGTCAAGGTTACTTCACTACAGGCATCCAGAGACTTGCCTGTTACACCTCTAAGTTGATGGGTCGTTTCCTTCCGACGTAAGCAACCTTGGGGATCAATCAGCTGAAGGGTCTGTGGCTTGATGATTGTAACCTCTGAACCTGTGTCGATGAAGCATACAGCGGTAGCATCATCAACATTGAGTGCCACGAGTGGCCGTCCCACAGGACCCAGAGTGGTCATTGTGGCTATTGTTTTGGTCACAGCTTGAATGTTGGTGGCTCCCTGAGGTGGTTCTGCCAGCGGCTCTGGGAGCACTGTTGCCCTGGCATGGCTGAAAGGGACAGTCTTTGGCAAAATGACCTGGTCTCTTGCATTGGTAACACAGGCGGTTGGCTGAGGATTGAGCATTTGGGTTATTAGCAGACATAACACGACACTCAGCAGAGTTATGGGTGGAGACCTTGTGATAGTTGCACCACTTTCCTTGGACTGCTACTGGGAAGGATGAGTGCATACACGAATTATCAGCCGATACAGGCATCGCATAATGATCACGGGCACGTGGAGGACGGTCAGGGTGACGGTGAAAATCTGGCGATGGGCTGTCATCATGTCTGATACCATTACGCGAATTCCAAATTCGTTGCGCAGCTTCAGCCATTTGGGTAGGACTCCCATCCTCCTTCAGGGCAAGGAAGTCTCGAAGCCAAGCTGGAATGCCACTAAGAAAAACCCTCCTGACTAGCTCAGCAGGATCTCCTATGGCTTCACGATGGTCACGATATCCTTGATATACACTACCCTCAAGCTGAAGGAAGTAGTCCATGGGAGCCTGTCCTGAGGTCATACGATTTTCATAAAGGACTTTATAAAAATCTGCAGCGGTATAAGTGCCTCAGAACTTACTGCGTAAAGCTGCTTTGAAGGTCTCCCATTCTGCGATGTGATCAAAGAGAGGAGAGTTTATGATCAATTCGGCAGGACCTCTGCAGTTCGCTCGGGCTGCTTGAATGTAGGCCTCTGAAGTGGATGGTTTTACCACATTCTCTATAGCCCGTATCCACCCTTCAATCTCTTGATTCTTTTTAAGAGGCTGAGAGGCAGTTGCATCACCTTTGAAAAGAGGCACCTTCTCCTTGGTGAACACGTATGATACTTGGGTGGTGCTGGAGGCTTGTGCAGATGGACAGTGGGTGCTGGTACAATCTCTGCAGTGCGGTACCTGACTTCTAGAACACCTTCCTGCATCCACTGAGGGCTGGTGTGACGAAACTGGAGGCAAATGATATTGCTCTGGCTGTGGCTGCAAAGATGGGAGGCGCCCAACACGTTCAGGAGTATTGGGCCGGCTACGTGGGAAGGGCTGCGGTGGTGCACGAGGAAGATGGATACCACCCGTGGCAGGTGGATGCTGATGGCTACATGAATGACGACTGACCACGTCACCGGTAGTAACCTGGCTGGCTACAGGAAGTGTTGCAGCAGTGTGTGCAGTGCGACGCAAGACCGCTAGTTCACTCTCTCGTGCCCGAAGCTGAGCCTGTAGCTGCTGAATTCGCTGGTCACGATCATCCAACACTACTTGCTGCTGACGTTCGGCATCCTCGCGTACAGGGACTTCAGATTGGATGTCCTGTTGAGCACGTCGATCACCATCCAGCTCACCATCACGTTCTTGGAGTTGCTGACGAAGCTGCCGGATCTGCTCATCCCTCTCTGCTACCGCATTCTGCTGTTGTCGCTCGAACTCCACACGCTCATCAGCTTGTCTTCTAGCTTCATCTGCTCGCTCCTGCTCCCTAACATTATCCTCATACCTTTGAAGCCGTGCGTCGAGTTGATTGTTTTGCTCTTTGTATTCACGGACTTCGTCAACCAGAGCATTTACCCTATCCAGAACTTCCCTGAACATCGTAATTTCGGTCGCCATCACTTGAACTGCTTGCCTTACTTCTGGGTTGGAGCCACCAGCGACCACAGGCAGGAGATGAAATTCTGAAGTTGCACTGGCAGGAGATGGATCACGGGACGTGGGCTGGCTGTTAGAACGGAGGTTTCTGCGCTGTTGGAACCGTTCGTTTCTCCTTCGCCTCTCTTGATCTCTGGTCATACTGGTACGACCTTAGATAGCATACATCGGAGCTGCTTTGTAAATGACGACCGTAAACTATCCAAGGTTTACTGGATAATAACTTCAAACAAAAAACAGCAATACTAGAACAGACGCAGGAAATACAAGGACACAACAAACACCGACCACCACACTGTAAACTGTCACCAGACACAGTGACAAAGGACTTGAAGCTGGCTTGGGAAAAGCTGGTTAAAAGAGTCCCTAGCTAAATGAGCCACAAGAAAAATGCCTAAACTGTGCGAGCTGGCAGTTAGGTGAAAAAAGCGACCTCTGAAAAGAATGAGATAAAAGCACTTAATAATAAAAAGGCCAAGCTCTTAATGAAATACAAAGAAAACTACGATCCTGAAAATCTGTAAAAGACGTAAAATAGAAAAGCAACACATAAATAAAATGACAAAGTGGCTCACAAAAATCTACGTAAAACATGCATGATGTAAAACTAACGGAAAAAAACTATGCTGGACGTCTCAACGTTAAGGAGTAATACAAAAGCAAAAGCTTATTCACTGGAAATTCACGCCGTATACAATAAAAATGAAACGAAAGGTGGCGTAGCAAGTCCCACCGCTGCACACCAAAATGAAGCTGTAGCGTATCAATTGTATGGCAGGGGCCCCGCACTACCAACCCCCTTCCTCGAAGCTGGCAAAATGGGATGCAAGTATGAACTTGATCAGACCCCTGCAATCAGATCCCCGTGAAATATGGTAGCGTGGAAGAAGGGAATCTGAACAAAATCAGTATGGGGAAGTTCCAGTGTATAGCTCCTCAACGTTTAGCCTATCAACAATTAAATAGAACATAGACTAAGAGCACTAGATAATATTAATAGATAAAACAAATAAAAGAATAAACAGGTTAATGAAATCCTAAAATTATCAAACTGCCATAAAAAATAAGAGCAACTCCAATGGGAAGTGCTAAGCTAAGGGCTTACTTTAAAAACTAACTAAAACGAAAGAGGGATCATAAATGATCCTCTGGCAAAAGGCCGTACATAAAAGAAACAAATTACTAAATCATGGCAGCATAAGGGTCACTGAAGGTGATTCTAAAAACAAAAACTGAAGAAAAAATAATGGCAAAGGCCAAAAGCTATAACTAAAAGGCAAAGAATTAAAGTTAAAACAAAACGCATCAAGTCCTG
>NW_028234438.1:16312747-16322747 GCF_977035675.1 Penaeus japonicus | reverse complement strand
GTTATGGCATGTTTTTATTCATATTGGTTATCTTCAATGAAGCTAGAGTGTCATCTCTTTTACCAATAGTTGCCTGCCTTCTCTTGCGGAAAATGATAGTATTTAAAGGAATCAATCTGCTGTCAAGACCTACTACTTGAGAAAAAAAAGCATCAGTAAAATTTGTTGCATTATTTCCGTGGTGTATTTCCGTTTCCCTTCTGGCAGTCATCAGGAGTGGATAAATCTTCTAAGGTTGAGGAAGACTAAGTTTCCGTTGTCATGTTCATCATCTGTATCGTTTTCACACCTTCCTGAATCTCACTCAGTAATTTATTTGCCAGACTACATTAGTAGGCTTTATGGTCAGCAGAACCAGTGAATGCAGCACTACCATTTAACTTTGCTTCATACCACTCGATGTCTTCTTGTAGCACTCTCTCGGTTGTCTTTTGCCTTTAAAAGATACGATTTCAGTACCAATAAACGAAGCTTTCAAACTCTCCTCCTGTGTATAATAATATACTTTCTTTGTGTTAAGTACTTTTGTGATGGCCTTTAGTTTAGTAATAGTCTTCAGTCCAAATTTCTGATATAATTTTTCAATTTAGTCACAAGTTTCAAAGCAATTTGTCGCCCAAAAAAATTTTAAATTTCAATCAAACACTTTCAGCAAATTATATCGTGCCAATATATCACAAACAAGTAGCAACACAACAGAAGCTTGTTGGAATGTATAATAATGTTATTAATTAACTAACGTTTATATGCTTATTGAAGAAACACGGCATTACTTTACAGGCCATTAAGTTCAGTGAGGAACTGGAAGTATTGAAAGACTTCCGACCTAAGGTCATTGAGGAACTTGCTATATGCGGTATTTATGTGTTTAAGGTCTGTGAGAAATTTGTTGCATGCAATATTTAGGTTCCCAAGGTCAGCAAGGAACTTGATGCACCTAAAGACACAAATTTGATTGCGATTCGGAAGGGAACTATCATCACTTAACGTTAGCGAGGATGCTCGAAGTGCGTGGACCTTGTACGCTGCGCGGCCCCAATTCCGCGGAAATGTGTAATATATTAAATTGAAAAGTGCAACCCCTAAACGTTATCAGATCAAGCTGATTTTTTTCACATTTCATTTTTATGATATATGGAGCCTATTTTTGAACAGTCACAATGACATTTCAAAAGTTGCAATTATTGAAATACCCTATTAGGGTATTTCAATAATTGGTGATTTTTGAAAAATCATTCAAATTCACGGGGACTGTTCAGAAGTAGGCTCCATTTATTTTTTCATGACTACTGATACCATTTTTATTTGTTTTTATCAATATTTACCTATTGCACTTTTAACTCAAAGATACGAAAAATATGATTAAATAATTAGATTAGTCTGGGGTGAAATTCCCGTTTTCTATATTCTCTTCGTCATTTTAGCAGTAATTACTTAACGATGTATTCAAATTATGTTGATTTATTTAATCGTGTATAGTATAATTCTAGTTTTTAAGATTATTTTTTCTACAATTAAGCATAATATTACACATGGTGAAAGTATATTACAAACTAGAAACGTATCTTTTATTGGCAATATCTATAATATGCAACAACTTCTCACATGTACTATATTCACCTATCCGCAATTACCATGTATTTGATATCCCATATATAATGGAACAAAGGAGAACTAAACACCCTTTCCGAAAAAACCTGGGACATTCACAAACTTTTCTGTGGTGAGGTTCCATAACTTCTCATAGGAAAAATTGTACCAAATTCGATCCTTCAGTTTTGGCTGTGTAAGGAATCCCTCCGTTCTTCGTCCCTCCATGCGAGCCTACCTACGATCTCTCGCTTCCACAGCTCTGGAGTCCGGAGGCGACTTGGCATTTTTTAAGAATTATTTTGCATTTGTACTATATTTCTGTCGTGTTTTTATTTCCTCCTGGCATGGTTTTGTCTGTTTTTAGTTCGCTTGTTTTTGTTTCAGTTTACCTTGCCAAACGTTTTCTTTCTTAGTTTTTTTTTGCTTTTTGTTTTACCGAGTCTGTTTTTGCTTTTATATCCTATTTTAATTGGCCATTTTATTGAGTTTTAAATCGCTGTTTTACGGGGTATCTCTATTTTCCTATCAGTTGTTTTTATAATATTTTGTCGAATCATGATGACGTGAAGGTACACCTTTACAATTGTCGTATTTTATTTGTTCATTATTTTATTGTAAATCTCTTTTATTTTGTGATTTTATTCTATTGTGTTTTACGACAACCTTCCCCATATTTTTTTACTGCAATTATATTTTATTTTTGTATTTATTATTTTTACGTGACCTGTGACGTCACAAAGTTTATAAATATGACCCGTTTTACACCAAATACAGTCAGTCTATACCAGTCAGCGGTAGTTTTTGTTACTCCTTTTCCACCTGAAACACCGGTTACCAGAAGAAACCAGCAAAGAAAAGATAAGTCTTGGGATCCTGACATTTTATCATTAATAGGAGCTGGACGTGATTTCTTTTTACATATATATAAATCTTAACAGTGAGGTTTTGTTTTTATAGTTTTGCTTGCTTTGTGTTTTTTTTTTACTTCTCATTTATCATCCCTTCAGGACTTGCTGTGTTTTTGTTTTAACTTTAATTCTTTGCCTTTTAGTTATAGCTTTTGGCCTTTGCCATTATTTTTTCTTCAGTTTTTGTTTTTAGAATCACCTTCAGTGACCCTTATGCTGCCGTGTTTTAGTAATTTGTTTCTTCTATGTAAGGCCTTTTGCCAGAGGATCATTTATGATCCCTCTTTCGTTTTAGTTAGTTTTTAAAGTAAGCCCTTAGCTTAGCACTTCCCTTTGGAGTTGCTCTTATTTTTATGGCAGTTTGATAATTTTAGGATTACATTAACCTGTTTATTCTTTTATTTGTTTTATCTATTAATATTATCTAGTGCTCTTAGTGTATTTTCTATTTAATGGTTGATAGGCTGAACGTTGAGGAGCTATACACTGGAACTACCCCATTCTGTTTTTGTTCAGATTCCCTTCTTCCACGCTACCATATTTCATGGGGATCTAATTGCAGGGGTCTGATCAAGTTCATACTTGCATCCCATTTTGCCAGCTTCGAGGAAGAAATTGATCTTGGAGAACTAGAAGATACCTTTAATAACAGTAGGGTTCTTTTGCAATGTCCCCAAGCATCTAATCAAATTGTCTTTCAAGCCAACTTTGGTCTTGGATGGCAAATCAGCATTTTCAATACTTCATAATTTATCAAGTACAACATTAAGTGATATACAAACATGTAATGATGAACACATATAACCTAACCACCTAACACCAACTGGCACAAATATCCTAGGCAATATTATGTTTTTTAAATTCTTTTAAGGACTCAAGACAAAATAATTTTGCATGTCTGTTCCGTAGTTCATGAATGGTTACCCGTCAATAGCATTAAGTTAATTGGCCACTGAAAACGGACCTCATCATTTATATCTTCATAAAAATCAATCACTTCTGTTAGTTCCCTGAGGTTATGGCATGTTTTTATTCATATTGGTTATCTTCAATGAAGCTAGAGTGTCATCTCTTTTACCAATAGTTGCCTGCCTTTTCTTGCGGAAAATGATAGTATTTAAAGGAATCAATCTGCTGTCAAGACCTACTACTTGAGAAAAAAAAGCATCAGTAAAATTTGTTGCATTATTTCCTTGGTGTATTTCCGTTTCCCTTCTGGCAGTCATCAGGAGTGGATAAATCTTCTAAGGTTGAGGAAGACTAAGTTTCCGTTGTCATGTTCATCATCTGTATCGTTTTCACACCTTCCTGAATCTCACTCAGTAATTTATTTGCCAGACTACATTTCCTCTTATTTCTGTATTCCTTCCTTTTAGTAGGCTTTATGGTCAGCAGAACCAGTGAATGCAGCACTACCATTTAACTTTGCTTCATACCACTCGATGTCTTCTTGTAGCACTCTCTCGGTTGTCTTTTGCCTTTAAAAGATACGATTTCAGTACCAATAAACGAAGCTTTCAAACTCTCCTCCTGTGTATAATAATATACTTTCTTTGTGTTAAGTACTTTTGTGATGGCCTTTAGTTTAGTAATAGTCTTCAGTCCAAATTTCTGATATAATTTTTCAATTTAGTCACAAGTTTCAAAGCAATTTGTCGCCCAAAAAAATTTTAAATTTCAATCAAACACTTTCAGCAAATTATATCGTGCCAATATATCACAAACAAGTAGCAACACAACAGAAGCTTGTTGGAATGTATAATAATGTTATTAATTAACTAACGTTTATATGCTTATTGAAGAAACACGGCATTACTTTACAGGCCATTAAGTTCAGTGAGGAACTGGAAGTATTGAAAGACTTCCGACCTAAGGTCATTGAGGAACTTGCTATATGCGGTATTTATGTGTTTAAGGTCTGTGAGAAATTTGTTGCATGCAATATTTAGGTTCCCAAGGTCAGCAAGGAACTTGATGCACCTAAAGACACAAATTTGATTGCGATTCGGAAGGGAACTATCATCACTTAACGTTAGCGAGGATGTTCGAAGTGCGTGGACCTTGTACGCTGCGCGGCCCCAATTCCGCGGAAATGTGTAATATATTAAATTGAAAAGTGCAACCCCTAAACGTTATCAGATCAAGCTGATTTTTTTCACATTTCATTTTTATGATATATGGAGCCTATTTTTGAACAGTCACAATGACATTTCAAAAGTTGCAATTATTGAAATACCCTATTGAACATATTGACTGCACAACCCTGAACTAGTTCTCAGATGTAAACAAACCGCGGAAGAATTTCGTCGTGGATTCAAATGTTTCTCGTGATTTTCTAGATGAAAAATGGATAAAAGTGGCTGGACTGCGGCCGCGTTGAGGTAATAAGGTGTTCCTGTTTTACTTGTACTTGCATAGGATATATGTCAATGCCATGTATTGTTTGTAATGATAGTGGGTTTTATAATCATAGTTTTTTTGTGTTTTTTTTATTATGTTTGACGTTTCTGTGTCTTTTCATATTAGTTCGAATGTGTCTTTGGTTTTATTAATTACATCTTTCATCTAAACTTACTGCAAATGTGTGATTTATTAGCGTCTTGTTGGCAGTCACGCGATGTAGCCTTCATATGACTCGCATGTAGTGAACATTTGCCTGGGAATTTCTAGGTTATTTAATTGGAGATGAAATGTAGTTACAAGATAAGGTATCGGTCACGTTTTGGACAGCCATAAGATACAAGGAAAATAGTAGTCAATAGAACGAAAATTATATGACAATTTTCACTCAGAGCACTTCCTCCATAAATTGTTAATAAGAAAATTATTCAACAGGTTTGATGTGCCAGTAATACATTTTTCTAAGTCGCTCATGATGGTAATAGTATGATGTCAAGCTTACACTGAACACATACCTCATTTCTGGGTATGTCAACTAGTTTATGTGTTACTACACCATTGTAAAGACTATTAATTCTAGTTGCAAGTGTCTTTCCTTTCACAATTATTTATTTATTTTATTTTATTTCAAGAAGTTTAACATTTCCAGCAATTTTCCATGTTTTTTTTTTAATCATTTTTTTTTATCATGCATTCTTCGATTAAGATTGTGGCAAAAAGGGGAAAAGGGGACATCAGTATCCATCTCGGTGTAATATTAGAGCCCATCAGTTGCCCCAAGTATTGAAATTGTGCATTTTTGATGGGAGCAATCAAGACGAAATCACTGGAACCAAAGAAAGGTGCAATATTGCGTCTTCTAATTATGAAGGTTTGTGGTTTTCTGACACCAAATTACATACTGAATCAAACAAATCAACAGCGAGGCAATATCTATTGTTATTCAAGGTTCGCACTCCTGGGGGTCCAGGCTAGGGCGTTAGGTGAGACACATGGTTAGAAGGCAATATATAAAGACCATGAGGGTCCAGGGGTGAAGCCCGCTGGCTAGGAGGTTTTAACCCATTCACGCTGGGGCGATTCCGGCTTTGAATGGTCAGAATGCCGGGATTTTTGAACGCATAAGCCTACCGCCTCGAGATTCTTGGTTGCACAAGCTGGGAGCCTGGGTTGCCCGCTTGCTCACCCCGAGTGCCGGGCTTGCCCAGATATCGTCTGACGCAAAAAACACAAAACGTATCAGCATGTCATCCGGTGCAAATGGGTTAAATGTATTACCACTGGGTTTGCCTAAAGTGATCGTAGATCTTGATTGATGGCAGACGCAGAATATTTTAATAGTTTTGTTATTTCTTATGATAATTTTCTTGTTTCTTATGACACACATGATTGAGGAAGCTTCTATCAGTGAAATATAAGAATTAAGAAAGTTCTGCCAGAGAAAACTGCTCCATGGGTATAAATAGGTGTTATCTTGTACCCACATAATATCTTCAATCAAATAGCTTAGAAAATTCAAAAGCTGTTAGTTTCAGAGCATCACTTGTGAGGGTAATAATGTTCAATTTCCTCACATTTGGCTATCACAGTAGGTTAAAAGAAATTGAATTTGAAGCTGATAATACTGTTACAAAAAGCTTTCTCTTTTATTTCATGAATATATGCCACTAAAGGATTTTTGTTTACAATATCCAACCTTCTTCTTTTTATTGTTGAGAATTATATCTACAATTTGAATATCTCATAACTTATTAGAATATGAATTGATGAAATTTCGCAATATATCTTTGGCATGAAAATATCAAGACTTTTGTTGATATTACTATGAATAACTAATGAATGAGAACATAACTGGTAGGTTGAACTAGTTTTGTCAGCACATGTGAGGAAGATTTAAGCTCAAACGTTAATGCTGCTCCAGAGGTGTATTCAAATTTAATCCTGGACACTGCCATCGCACATGCACACTTGTAACCTGGGTTAAACTTTATGAGATTATTGACTTTCTTTCTTTCTTTCTTTCTTTCTTTCTTTCTTTCTTTCTTTCTTTCTTTCTTTCTTTCTTTCTTTCTTTCTTTCTTTCTTTCTTTCTTTCTTTCTTTCTTTTTTTCTTTTTTTTCTTTTTTTCAGTTTAGTTTTGTTTAGATCTAATTCAGTAGATATGCTGCATTTGAAACTTAAACTAGTATTGATTTCTGACCATAAAAGACAGAAATGTCAAATATGTGTAGATGGGTTATTTAACACAGCATAACACCCCGTTTTCTATTACCACGGCATTATTACAATTACAGGCGCCAGATTCTCTCATCGAGTCCAGAGCTAAGAGCACTAGAGTCGCAGCTACAAGCTTGTGCCCTCAAACGGGATAACTTTGCAGCCGTTGCAGTGAAGGAAGCGGAAAAGAAAGTGTCTCAGGTGCTTTTAACTTGCTCAAAGATTTATTGTTGTTGTTGTTGTTGCATATTTAATATAGAAATGTCGTAGGTCAGTGGTTCTCAACAGGTGGTTTATTGCAAAAAACTAGAAATTGGTATTTATATTTTTGAATATTTTTGATATTCAGGATGATTTTTTTTTTTTTTTCTGAATGAATAATTGGATATTTATCATATCATATTATTCTTATTTAAGAAATATGTAGATAGGTATATAATAGATAGGTATTCATGATACTCCTACATCTATTTGTAATAAATCTATTTCAGATCAAATTGTCAAGGAAGCTATTGTTTTATAAATTTTCTTTAAATTCTGTATGGAAGAAATATCTCACAAACCAAAATGCCAGTCTTGTATACTTGATTTACCCTCACCCAAAAAGGGCAATAGTCACCATATTTATTTACGTGGGCTGGCGGTCCCGAAACATAGGTGGTATTCAGAACAGGTTCATCTATTTCCTCATTTTGACATATTTCTTTGCAGGAAAATGACAAAAAATATGCCGAAATGGTCGAATGTTTTGATAATGAAGAACGACTCACATCGGCCATCTCTAAGGCAGAGGGTTATGCCAAGAGGCTGGAAATGGACAGGGTAAGCGATCCCCGTTTAGTTTTATTGTCATTTGATGATTTGTTTAGTTGTAAGTGTATTGTTTTATTTTAGTTTGATTTTAAATTGTGAACTGATATTTGGATTAAAAGTATCAGGCTTTGATACACAGATTGTATGTATATAAGCTTTATGGTTATATGTAGTTACCTCTGTCTCTCTGTATGTTTTTCATTTCTTTCTTTCTATCTTTCTTTGATAAATAATTTTCCAGATTTGATTTATTCATTTTCTATATCTTCTGTCTTATTTTCATTTTTTTCCAAATCAACTTTTTTGCCTATATTTTTTCCTGGTTCTTCCTTGTTTTATTGATCATATTCTTTTTATCTTCTTCCTGTTTGTGTACTTTTTCTTTTTCTTCTTCTTCTTCTCCTTCTCCTTCTCCTTCTCCTTCTTCTTCTTCTCCTTCTTCTTCTTTTTCTTCTTCTCCTTCTCCTTCTTCTTCTCCTTCTTCTTCTCCTTCTTCTTCTCCTTCTCCTTCTTCTTCTCCTTCTTCTTCTCCTTCTTCTTCTTTTTCTTCTTCTTCTTCTTCTTCTCCTCCTTCTCCTCCTTCTCCTTCTTCTTCTTCCTACAACTTGCTACTACTTCCTACTACTTCCTACTACTTCCTCCTCCTCCTCTTCCCCTTCCCCCTCCCCATTCCCCTTCCTCTTCCCCTTCCATAACTCTCCTTCTCCTCTTTTTCTGTCTCCTCCTCCACTTCCTTTCTTTCTATCTCTTTTACCTCTTTTAAGAAGTTCTTACCCCTTTCTCTTTCACTCATAGATCCTAGCAGAGCAAATAGCAGAGAAATCCGCCAAGAGAGCAGAAGCAGAAGCAGAGAAGGTGCTGGAAATGATGTCAGAAATAGATGAGGACAAACTGCTGAAGAAAGAGAGAGAGGAGTAAGAGAGAAGTCCAATATGTGTTGACCACTTCCTCTTGTAATCAGGTTCCTTCATAGTTTTTACACTTCTTGGTGACTGTACTCTCATATGCCCATCAAAAATATACATCTTCAAATTTCAATATACTTGCCAGCCTGAATATCAGTCTCTACGGGATTGTAGGGAAATCCCTGTATAAACATTTCCGAATTTCCCCCCTTGTACCTCCACTAGTCACAGCCAAGTCGGAAAACACTTCAATTGCCTATGTATTCCACTCGTGATGGGGTGTATGTATGACTAATGTCACTCCCGTCACCAAGATAGCAAGCTTCCCTTCCAAGGTATTTCTCAAGACGTGAACATCTCCGAGTGATTTTCACTAGTCCTTTTCTACGAGGAGATAAGAAGAGACAAATGCAACTAAAATGTGTATATTTAAACATAACTGTGTAGAACGTGTATATATGGGGAGTGCTCATGACGTGATTGGACATCCTCCATCATGAGGGAAGTATTCCAATGACATGATATCACATCATGCGGCATGGAAGGTTAAAGGCATTGAAGCTTAGAGAGTGTGCCATCGTGATCACCAAGGTAATCTGTCTAACTTCAGGTATCGATGGTGTGAGATTAGAGATGATCAACTTTTTTATTTTTGCAAATTTTTTTTCCTTTCTCTTGTATGAGTAAGCCGAAAAGAGGAGTATGATTATTAAAAATTAAAACGTTATTGGACCATGACCGAACAGAAGATTAAAGGTTGTTATGAATTTTTTTTTAATGAGTATTATGGAGTATAATTAATAATATTTGTTTTTGAATTTTATTAAAACTAAAGAAAGAACAAGGACACTTAAATGCGGTTATTGTCTTTGTAATCATTGCTTGAGCTTCCTTTAACCCACACAGGACGGGTGGTACAGCATGTGTACCGCGCATTCAAAAGCCCAGTTGCCGGGCGGCACAGTATTGTGCCAGCTATTCAATTAATTTAGGCCTAATAATTCGAACGCCCCGGCATTTGGACATTCTAGGCTAGAAATCCCCCGTCGGGAATGGGTTAACATGAATTGCAATGACAATATAGATAAACAAAACGAAATACAATTTGTTCATTTTACATTGACTAGTTTTTATATGATCACTATTTTCTCCTCAGGAAGCTTA
>NW_028234438.1:16292747-16307747 GCF_977035675.1 Penaeus japonicus | reverse complement strand
AACAGTTCTTTGTGATTTTGAAAGGGTTCTAGAACAGTTCTTTGTGATTTTGAAAGGGTTCTAGAACAGTTCTTTGTGATTTTGAAAGGGTTCTAGAACAGTTCTTTGTGATTTTGAAAGGGTTCTAGAACAGTTCTTTGTGATTTTGAAAGGGTTCTAGAACAGTTCTTTGTGATTTTGAAAGGGTTCTAGAACAGTTCTTTGTGATTTTGAAAGGGTTCTAGAACAGTTCTTTGTGATTTTGAAAGGGTTCTAGAACAGTTCTTTGTGATTTTGAAAGGGTTCTAGAACAGTTCTTTGTGATTTTGAAAGGGTTCTAGAACAGTTCTTTGTGATTTTGAAAGGGTTCTAGAACAGTTCTTTGTGATTTTGAAAGGGTTCTAGAACAGTTCTTTGTGATTTTGAAAGGGTTCTAGAACAGTTCTTTGTGATTTTGAAAGGGTTCTAGAACAGTTCTTTGTGATTTTGAAAGGGTTCTAGAACAGTTCTTTGTGATTTTGAAAGGGTTCTAGAACAGTTCTTTGTGATTTTGAAAGGGTTCTAGAACAGTTCTTTGTGATTTTGAAAGGGTTCTAGAACAGTTCTTTGTGATTTTGAAAGGGTTCTAGAACAGTTCTTTGTGATTTTGAAAGGGTTCTAGAACAGTTCTTTGTGATTTTGAAAGGGTTCTAGAACAGTTCTTTGTGATTTTGAAAGGGTTCTAGAACAGTTCTTTGTGATTTTGAAAGGGTTCTAGAACAGTTCTTTGTGATTTTGAAAGGGTTCTAGAACAGTTCTTTGTGATTTTGAAAGGGTTCTAGAACAGTTCTTTGTGATTTTGAAAGGGTTCTAGAACAGTTCTTTGTGATTTTGAAAGGGTTCTAGAACAGTTCTTTGTGATTTTGAAAGGGTTCTAGAACAGTTCTTTGTGATTTTGAAAGGGTTCTAGAACAGTTCTTTGTGATTTTGAAAGGGTTCTAGAACAGTTCTTTGTGATTTTGAAAGGGTTCTAGAACAGTTCTTTGTGATTTTGAAAGGGTTCTAGAACAGTTCTTTGTGATTTTGAAAGGGTTCTAGAACAGTTCTTTGTGATTTTGAAAGGGTTCTAGAACAGTTCTTTGTGATTTTGAAAGGGTTCTAGAACAGTTCTTTGTGATTTTGAAAGGGTTCTAGAACAGTTCTTTGTGATTTTGAAAGGGTTCTAGAACAGTTCTTTGTGATTTTGAAAGGGTTCTAGAACAGTTCTTTGTGATTTTGAAAGGGTTCTAGAACAGTTCTTTGTGATTTTGAAAGGGTTCTAGAACAGTTCTTTGTGATTTTGAAAGGGTTCTAGAACAGTTCTTTGTGATTTTGAAAGGGTTCTAGAACAGTTCTCTGTGATTTTGAAAGGGTTCTAGAACAGTTCTTTGTGATTTTGAAAGGGTTCTAGAACAGTTCTTTGTGATTTTGAAAGGGTTCTAGAACAGTTCTTTGTGATTTTGAAAGGGTTCTAGAACAGTTCTTTGTGATTTTGAAAGGGTTCTAGAACAGTTCTTTGTGATTTTGAAAGGGTTCTAGAACAGTTCTTTGTGATTTTGAAAGGGTTCTAGAACAGTTCTTTGTGATTTTGAAAGGGTTCTAGAACAGTTCTTTGTGATTTTGAAAGGGTTCTAGAACAGTTCTTTGTGATTTTGAAAGGGTTCTAGAACAGTTCTTTGTGATTTTGAAAGGGTTCTAGAACAGTTCTTTGTGATTTTGAAAGGGTTCTAGAACAGTTCTTTGTGATTTTGAAAGGGTTCTAGAACAGTTCTTTGTGATTTTGAAAGGGTTCTAGAACAGTTCTTTGTGATTTTGAAAGGGTTCTAGAACAGTTCTTTGTGATTTTGAAAGGGTTCTAGAACAGTTCTTTGTGATTTTGAAAGGGTTCTAGAACAGTTCTTTGTGATTTTGAAAGGGTTCTAGAACAGTTCTTTGTGATTTTGAAAGGGTTCTAGAACAGTTCTTTGTGATTTTGAAAGGGTTCTAGAACAGTTCTTTGTGATTTTGAAAGGGTTCTAGAACAGTTCTTTGTGATTTTGAAAGGGTTCTAGAACAGTTCTTTGTGATTTTGAAAGGGTTCTAGAACAGTTCTTTGTGATTTTGAAAGGGTTCTAGAACAGTTCTTTGTGATTTTGAAAGGGTTCTAGAACAGTTCTTTGTGATTTTGAAAGGGTTCTAGAACAGTTCTTTGTGATTTTGAAAGGGTTCTAGAACAGTTCTTTGTGATTTTGAAAGGGTTCTAGAACAGTTCTTTGTGATTTTGAAAGGGTTCTAGAACAGTTCTTTGTGATTTTGAAAGGGTTCTAGAACAGTTCTTTGTTTGCAGGAGGAACATACTGGAAGAGGAAGAGAAGCAGCTCCTGCTAAGACATGCTCCACAGCTGATGCCACATTTTACTCCTCATTTGTTATCGAAGCTGAGACAACTCTTGTGAACAGCTGATTGTTTTCCTAAAGTGATGCATGGTTGTGATGTTTCCGTCCTAAATAAACTATACATATTTATGTAGCAGCTACTTTTGATACCTGTTGTGTTAAACTCCAAAGAGAAATATCTTTTATTTTCAGTAAACATTGAATATTAAAATTGTTTGTATGAATGTTTACTAGATTTTACTTCTTCCCCACACATGAAATCCATTTTTTGTGTGTTTTAATATTTTCTTTGAGAAAGTGTAATTACTTTTATATTTTAGGTTCATCGCCATCATTACATATTAAGTCGGTTACCTCCTTGCTCAATACTTTTGAAATTGTCTTTGGTCATTTGGCTATTAACTGATGATTTCCTGAAGACTAATATTTACTAAAAGGTTTTCTACATCCTACAATTTTATTTTGTCAATATTATAAATTATTTTGTTTAGGTGACTATAAAAAGATATTTTTTCATAACTGTAGTTTATTTACTATTATAAACAGCACTCACTAGGCTATTTTACAAAGATGATATGCCTAAAAAGACCACTGATGATCAGTTGATGATTTAGACTACATAAAATATATGAAACAATGACGTTCCAAAGAAGTGCATTCACCTGCACGCTATAATCCTAATTTGAGGTAACAAAAGAATGTCTGTAAAAAAATTTAGCATAAATAAATGAGAGATACCTTGACTTGAGACTATGGAAAATCTAGAGTAATATTTGAGTATAATAACCAGTGATAATGGCTTTACCATAAATAGGTAGAAGTTACTCCTTTTTATAGCAACACATAGGTTACTGTAACTGTCTTGGTCTATGAGATACAACATCCTAAACATTTTAAGATCTTCCTAACTGATTGGTACATAAACTAGGTTACACATAAATACATAAAATGGTACATCAACAATTTTCATAGTGTATATAACTGCTCAAAAGCAACATTTGATACACTTTCCAAATTAAATATGCAATTTTAAGAAATTAATTTAAAGGATGTTGAATATATAATGATATATAATGAGAATTCAAATAAAAAGTCAAAACACCAAATTTCAAGGAGTTTCCAGATATTTTGCCTAATCATGAATAACAAACACAAGAAATAAATAGCACACTAATTGTATGGCTATAAAAATAACAACATCAATATGTACACTTTATATACACGTAAATTGAAACCTTTGGCTCTACGTAAAAACATAAACGCACCAGATGGAACTGAATTTCACATGCCATCACAGGGGCTTGTACTGGTTTACAACTTTTGCTAAGAGAAGCATAGGGATGACAAACAACATGTAAAACACATGACACTAACAGCTTGAATATTCAACTGTGCCCAGAACACAACATAGGCCTTGAGAAACTAGGCAGTTACTAAACGATCCAAACAACCATAATGTTCAAATTACACTTCATTCTTGAACGTTCTTGTTCATCCAAACTGTGCTTACACAACCCTGACATAATTCAACTTCTCAAATATGCCTGGATGCATTCAAACAAAAAACAAAAATAATATAAAGATCAAATAGCTGTGGCACACTGCTTATCAAGTTCTCAAATTACATAAATAATTATGGTAATAATTATCATTTTTCCCTTTTCAATGTTGTTATTACATAAAAAATGATGAGTGCAGAGACATCACAATTGTGCTTCTCTCAGCATGGCTGTGTAGCATCTGAGGTACAGCATGCACAATAAGCAGCAATGGATGAATTATTTACCATGAAATGATGGTCTTGAGAATGTTATTTTAAAACTACACTTAGTTCTGCAACATAATTACACTTCATTTTACAACCCTCGTAGCATGCTCCTTTACAAAAATCCATTCACACAGATCTACAAGTATAACAGACGACTAGAAAGTGGTGAACTTTCTGTTCTTGGGTATAATCAAGGTATACACAATATTTGAGCTTAGGAAATTAATACATATAACCTGTTCCTTGACTGTGCACTTGGTCTTTGTCCACTGATGATAAGGAAAGGTACACAGAACGCAAAGAAAAAGAAAGACAAATTTGATAGCTTAGATCGTAAGGCAACAACAAACAAGGGCCAGCACAACGGAAGCTTCAGGTGGGATGAGGTGTACTTCTTGTGCAGTTTTTTCTTCTACTTCACTTGATCGAGGAACGACCACTGACAAAGCCTTTGGGTGTACGGTTACGTACTGTCCTCGAGTCTCAGAAGGGGACGAGAAGAGATGTCCATTCTCTCGGCACTTCAAATACACTTTCGAGTTCTCACTTTTAATAAGCATAACTTTTGTGAACACGACATTAACTTTTTATATGCAAATAACATGTAGTGAATAGTAGACAACAAGGTCTTTGTATTCTATTTCAGGTAAAAGTATCTATCATCAGGAACATGTAATTTGAGAGCTGAGTCACACAGTTAACTGGGAGCTGTCTATTAACTTTGGCATGATCGGCAGAGGGAAATCCTTGACATACATACACATGGATGTCACTTGAACGTCAGTTGAACCAGTAAATATAGCGTTCTTTATCGCATTCAACACTTTTAATTGTCTGAAAATTTCACACGTCCATTTTGTCACGAAAAATGAGAATTATACACTGGTTTCTGAGTTCAGCCTGAGAACAAATTTGTTACTTTTCGGGTGAATGATTTCCTCTGCTATAGAAAAGTGTGGGATAGAGCGGACACTGCACAGGAGACACACGTCCGCTTGGCGTAGCTGGAAAATGGTGCCGTCATCGATCGCTCGAGAGAGCAGCTGGTCGCACACGAGACCCCACGATTGAACTCCTCGGTGTTCTTTATCGTTCTGTGAATACAAAGATTCTGATTAATATAGTTATCCAACAGCGGGATCTAGGAATGACAGAGTACTAATACAAAAAAAATAATAATAATAAAAAAAATAAAATAAAAAATAAATAAATACATTCCATATCAGCCAGTATTACTGTAATCAACACGTAACAACAAGTCCACGAAACTAACCTGTAACACAGGCGACGATAAGAGGTACTTTTCCAAGAAAGCCCGAGGACTCATGTCATGCGCCAGACAGATGGCTAGATGGTTGAGGATCGACTCCATGGTGTGTCTCGGCTGCTGCCTCGTGATGCGCAGGTATTTCTGCAAAGCTCGTGCAAGGGAAGGGAATATGGACTGAGCTGCTTCATGGGGATCCATGGGGGCGCTCGGACCTGGAATCAACAGTCTGAGTTAGTTTGAGAAATACAGAACAGGATCATTTCTATGTTCAATGAAGATGAACATTATATCCAAAAAGGGCAATTCATAGACATAATCTTAAAGACACTAAAATTTCTTCCTCACATGTGGCAAAATATCTAAGGACTCCATTCTGCAAACATACCTTGTTCTTCGTGCATGCGCTTGATGTGCGTGAAAGCCTCTTCCGCCGCCGTTATGAGGCGAGCCTTTCGCTTCCGCACTCTCCTCTCGTATTCGTGTTCTTCGTAGAACCTCTCATTGTGGGCGGAGTCGCGTCTTCGAGCGCTCGCGGTTAGTACCGCTCGGGTGTGGCCCTGCAAGCGTTGGTGGGATTCAGTTTTGTGATGTTGTCCGGTCATGTTATGGGTGTGTGCACCTATCTAGAGTACATACATACATACATACATACATACATACATACATACATACATACATACATACATACATACATACATACATACATACATACATACATACATACATACATACACATATATATAATATGTATATATATATATATATATATATATATATATATATATAATATATATATATATAATTCCCAAACCTTAAAAACAGGATATTCACTACAACTAAATGAGTTTCAACAACCAAATCATTCCCTCATAATGGGAATTATACAAATGAACACCCTAAACGATAATAAAAACAACAATAACAAAGGTAATAGCAGTGACAACAGTAACAGAAAGCGGGACACTAACCTCTGCGTTCTCCTCATTGCCATCCACATCGTAATACTTGAAGGAGGAGTTGGTCGAGTGCTTCTTCTTGGAGGGCAAGCGGTCCAGGTACGGGTTGTAGATGGAGAAGTCTTGGTAGTACTTCTCCAGGACCCAGGCGGCTGCGCGCTGGACACTCAGCTGGCCGATGTTGTACCACCTGTTGTGGAGTTGAGGTGGGCGTGAGTGGCGGTGGAAGGGAGGTCGATTCAGGGAGTTTCATGGTAGTTGTGTTATTGAATTTGATTTGGGTTTGAATAGGGAGAGGGAAGTCAGTGGTGACGGCATTGGGAATGTATCTTTGTACGTTGAGATACACACTTGAAAATATCGACGCAACCTATAACAGTACATTCCAAATCCACCCAAATCACAAAGCAAGACACAGAATACAGACACCAAAACCCTTTACAACATCTCAAGACACAACAAAAATAAAATAAATACCCCACAGAGATATAAAAAAAACTATATATCTTCAAATCCACCCCGAAAAGACCTCTCGCTGACCTGCTCTCCCCGTCGGGTGACCGAAGGACCTTGACAGAGTACTGGGGCGTCAGGTGTCGGAGCTCCAGCAGAATCACAGCCAAGTAGTGGATGAACAGAAGGGCGTCGACCAGACTCACGGCGAAGTAGACGATGGAACGGTACTGCACCTGTGGGTCGCGGGCGGGAGGGCTTAGTACAGAATAGGGCTATTATGTTTAACATTTGGGTATGGGGGGGTCATTTGGGCGGGGATGGGGGGAAGGTCATCTCCACGTTGTTTAGGGTGGCTTTTTGTTATTTCCACTTTGGGGGATGCATCATTAGTGTTGAGGTTACTCTTGTTCCTGTTCTTGCTTTGGGGGATTCTCCCCCTGTCACTCAGGATGACAATTTAAAAAGTATATCAACTAAAATTCGTATGATCAAATCTATTCTAAAAAGCATATTCCAAGAAGACATCTAACTCATCATCCTGTCCTTGAAGTTTAAATAAACCGGACAAACCAAACATACCAAATGAGTTAGACCAAACACATTCACGAGACCTAAATGACACCCCTTTCCTCCCATCCCAACGAAACCAAAACTTGAACCGCTGACCGAACGCCTCCCTCATCCCCCCCCCCTTACCTTCTCCGTGTTCTCGATGATTCGCACGACGTAGAAGAGCCAGAAGGAGAAAGTGAACACCAGGATGAGCATCGTCACCAGCGCTCGGAAGATGAAGATTCGGGGCATCGTAGCCTTGGGTTGCCTGGGGGATAAGAGAAAAAAGGATGATGTGGTTAGGTCTGTGTATGTGTATGTGGGGGGGGGGGGGCATTTTCGAGGAAAAAAAGTTATTTGGGGAATTGGCAATGTGAAAGGCAATGAAAAATAATACAGAATGAAAGCCTAATGGTAAACAACTCGATTTAGGAATTTTAAATATTTGCATATCTGAATTAAGATAAAAAAAGGATGAGTGTGTGTGTGTGTGTGTGTGTGTGTGTGTGTGTGTGTGTGTGTGTGTGTGTGTGTGTGTGTGTGTGTGTGTGTGTGTGTGTGTGTGTGTGTGTGTGTGTGTGTGTGTGTGTGTGTGTGTGTGTGTGTGTGTGTGTGTGTGTATGTATATACATAGACAGTCCTTTTAAAAGCGCAACCGCCGGTCCTCCTACCTGAAGAAGAGCGCCCACGACCCCAGCAGGAGGATGAGGAGCTTGAAGGAGAAGCTGATGAGGAGGCCGTCGCACTCCGTGTCGCACAGCGGAGGGTCGTTCTTCAGCTTGATAATGTTCAGGCGAGGGATCAGCACCATCGCTATGGGGCTGAGCGACAAAAAGATTATTAAGATTAATAAAGAAAACGCGAGATATGGACGGCAGGCTGTGTACTGGGTGGAGTGGGGGTGGAGTGGGGGTGGTGAGGGGAGGAGTAAGGGGGGGTGAGAGGTTTCCGCAAGTTACGTCTGGTATCGAGGGATGCGGAATAAAAAGTTACGTTGTGAAAACCTGTTGAACTTAGGCGCTAGAATAAAGAGATAAAAGAAAGAGATAAAGCTAGGCTGCGGAACGCCTAGATACCAACAACTGGACTGGAAGAATATTCCCAAGTCATCGAGAGTAGAAACCTTCTCTCACCCTAACTGCCGGAGTTGAGTGCTCTCACCTGAGGAAGGCCAGGAAGGCCACGAGGGCACATAACGCCGAGCCAATGTATCGCTGGCACGTGAAGGTCACGCCGGTTTCCTGGTCTCTCCCGATTATCGTGACGTCCTGTGGAAGGAGGAGGAGGGGGAGGGGATGTGAGCGACAGCAAGTGGTTCAGGTAGCGGTGAATCTCCAAGGGAAGTATCGTCTCAGTATGTGCACTTAGATGTGATCCACATGGAATCACGAACTCGCAGATATATAGGCCTATCTAGGCGCACACTCGCATGCTCATGCAAAGATACAGTCACTGATGCACACCTGTACATACTTACATACATACATACATACACACACACACACACACACACACACACACACACACACACACACACACACACACACACACACGCGTGACCTGAGCACCCAACCCACCTGGAAGGACTCAGAGCGCACGGAGGTGTTCCCCGTGATGGCGGTGGTGTTGTCCCCCCAGTTGTCGTCCTGGGGGAGGATCTGCACCTCGATCACTTCTCCCCCCATCCCCCCGTCGCCGCCTACTCCGGCCGTCATCTCGCTGACACGCCTGCAGGAGAGGAGAGAAAAGGGTTAGTGGTGGCGCCCGGGATGTGGGTGGAAGATGTGCAAAACTTGAGTGTAATGACGATTTAAAGGTAAATAAATATACCGTGATAAAGTGTAAACATAAAGTGTATCATATGGGGCAATGATACTCATACTTCAGTAGAAGGTAAATCTATGTTAACTTTCATTATATATATATATATATATATATATATATATATATATATATATATATTATATATATATATAGATATTTTTTTTTTTTTTTTTTTTTTTTTTTTTTTTTTTTTTCTTTTTTTTTCCGTTATAATTGATATTACTACGAATATTCAAATAATATTTTACAGGTCATGGTTAATGATATGGCACATATACGTTAAACGTTGGAAATAAAACATAATACAGTTTGAGTAACACTGACAGAGAATAGATTAATAGATTTGTGATGGCATACATTTTCTAAAGCCTGCTGAAGGGGGGAGGGAATGAATTAGTAATAAGTGATGGCATTAATGCTTTCTTGAGTGTAGTGATATGTAGTAAAAGCGTATGCTGAATATGTTTCAGATAAAGTATCTTTTTTGGGGGGTTTATGTGATATGCCATGAATAACATATACTATATACTGTACGTATGTATGTATATACATATGTGTATGTGTGTGCGTATGTGTATATATATGTATATATGTATATATGTATATATGTGCGTGTGTGTGTGTGTGTGTATATGTATGTATATATATATATATATATATATATATATATATATATATATATATATACATATATATATATATATATATATATATATATATATATATATATATACATATATAACAAAAATAAAGACAAAATAATATCTTTAAAAATTTGGACATGGAAAATGAAGCGTTGTCCTTCATAATCTACGAAAGAATGTATTTGCATATAAATTAAAATCTCAAGTTTAAAACCTTAATCACTAACTAAACTGAAGAGAGGGAGGGGGGAGGGGGTAAGATGGGGGGAGTGTAATATTTTCAATAAATAATAAATGGAGAAAATAAATGAATTTGAAGAATGGATTAGAATATTTTTGGCTGACTTTACTATATATTTTTTTTCTTAGACATTGGGTTCATTTTTGTTTGTTTGTTTGTTTGTTTGTTTGAGTTTTTCAACTCCTTGCGTTCCTTGATTCATCTGTTTACCAATTTCTAAACAGTTCTCCTCATCATCATCATAACAACAACAACAACAACAATAATAATAATAATTATGATAATAATATAATTATAATAATAATAAAATAAAATAATAAAAAATATAATTAACAATAACAACAATGATAATAATGATGATAATAATAATATAATTATAATAATAAAATAAAAAATAAAAAATAAATAACAATAACAATGATAATAATAATGATGATGATAATAATAATAACAATAATAATGATAATGATAAAAACAATAATACACAAATAATAATAACAACAATAATAAAAAATAAAAATAAAAATAATTACAACAACCACAACAATCCTAACTACTCCAACATCAATGGTAATAAATAAGAAATCCTGGTGTATAAAAAAAGAATAATATAAAGCCATACGACAAAATACTGGTATGAAACGTAACAATATGAAGAGGAAACGGAGAAAATGAAGAAGAATAAAAGGAGAGAATGAAGGGGGAGAAGAAGAAATGGTGAAGAAATGAAGCACAAGAAGATGCCGGTTCGTAAGAAGGAAAGAAGGAATGAAAAGGAAGAAAAATAGAAGAGAGGAAGAAATAGGAGAATTCCAGAAGAAAAAGGAGACGAAGGATAATAATAATAACAATAACAATAATAAGTAGACGAATGATAATAACAATAATAGTAGCAATAAGAAGAAAGAAAAAAGAAGAAGGTGAACGAGAAAAAAAGAAAACCAAGGTGACGGAGAAGAAGAAGAAGAAAAAAAAAGACAAAGAATAAAGAAGAAAAAGAAAAACAAGAAGAAAGAAGAGAAAGGAGAGCGCAAAGAAGAAGGCCAGAGGAAGACAGAAAAGGCACGAAGCAAAGAGGAAGAAAGCCTCCGCTCTCAGCTGGTGCTCTAAGACTTCCTAAGGACTCGGAAATCCTACAGTTATCTCAATGGATTAAGGTTTTGAGTCAATCAAAGAGTGTTTTTGCAATTAGAGGATTCCAATGCTATTGACAAAGAGGAGGGTGGGGTGGGGTGGGGGGGTTAGGGGGGGAAGGTTAGAAGATCTACCTTTCACATTTATTTTAAGGAGTTAAGTAGGAGGTCGTGAGATGCCATACATTGTTTATTTATCTAAGAAAAATGGGGCCAATCGTTGCTATTTTTATTTTTTTTCTAGTAGGAACTATTCTCTTCCCTGTAATTGTAAACAAACAATATTTATGATCTTCTTAAATTAAAGGATCTCAGAGCGGCTGTCAACAACATTGTCTTGCCTGAATCCTTCCTCAAAACATGGCGTGTCTAAACCGTAGAGTTTGTGCCCGAACGCTCCTTTGAAGTTTTTTTTTTATTATTGATGATAATCTTGGTTTTGTCATTTTCTTATCAGTACCAACAGGCCTAATAATACAACAATTAATATTATCATATAGTTATCCCCACTGATACAAAATCTAATATCAACAACATTATCATATTTTTTCATAATTTTCAATACTATTTCATAATTTCTTAACTATCGTTACCAGCAATGACTAATCCTCATCATCATCGCCATTATCATTATCATCACTACCAATAATACTAGTAATAAAAACAAAATAATGATAAATAATGCACAAAAAAATTGCTACACCACTAAATTTCAGAAGCAAATCGACAGGACGATCACCCAAGATAAACAACCCAAACAAACAAACAAACAAGATAAAACACACCACCAACCTATCAATTTTCCGAGTTGGGAAAATTCTGTAAGCGCACGTAACGAGCTCATTATCAGAGGCATATCTAATCAGATTCCTTCGAGAGAGAACAACAAAAAGAAGAAAGAAAGAAGAAAAAAGAAAGAAAAAAAAGGTCTGGAAACAAATTTGGGAGTTTGAGTCCACGGCCATGTTGACTGGACTCTCTTCGGGGTAAGAAGGGCGTGTCTGCAATGCATTGTCTCTCTCTCTCTCTCTCTCTCTCTCTCTCTCTCTCTCTCTCTCTCTCTCTCTCTCTCTCTCTCTCTCTCTCTCTCCTTCCCTCTTTTGGATTTTTTTGTTTTTGGGGATTATTTTTTTTTTCTTCTTTCTCTTTTCCTATTCTATCCCTTTCTTCTTTCTATTATTATTATTATTATTATTATTATTATTATTATTATTATCATTATTACTATTTTACCTCCTCCCCTTCTCATCCTCCTCTTTCCTTTCTTCTCCTACCCATCCTTCTCTTCCTCCTTTCCCTCCTTCTCCTCCTCCTCCTCCTCTTTCTTTCCCCTTTTTTCTCCTCCCCTTCTCCTCTTCCCCGACCTTCTCCTCCTCCTCTTTTCCCTTCTCTACCTCCTCCTCCTCCTCCTCCTCCCCTTCTCCCTCCTTTTCCTCCCCCTCACACCCTTTCTCCTCCTACTTTCCCCCACCATTACCTCCTCCTCCTCCTCCTTCTCCTCCTCCTAATTCTCGTTCCCTTTCCTTAATGCTCCTGTCGCACCATCCACTGGCTAACGATTCCAGCACCAGACTTAAGAATGCTGACGACTTGCTCAAGTTATTACGCCTGATTATACATGCGAGACAGCTTCTGGGGATGAGGTTAAAAAAATGGGGAGATGAGGTGGTGGTGGTGGTGGGGGGGGGGGGTAGGCGAGAAGGAGAGGGGAGGTAGTGAGGGAGTGAGGGAGAGAGGGAAGGAGAAAGACGGAGAGAGGGAGAAAGACGGAGAGAGCGAGAGAGGGAGAGAGAGAGAGAGAGAGAGAGAGAGAGAGAGAAGGAGAGAGAGAGAGAGAGAGAGAGGGAAAGAGAATAAGAGAGAGAGAGAGAGAAGGAGAGAGGAGAGAGAGAGAGAGAGAGAGGGAAAGAGAATAAGAGAGAGAGAGAGAGAGAGAGGAGAAGAGAGAGGGAGGAGAGAGAGGAGGAAGAGAGAGGAGAGGAGAGAAGGAGGAAAGAAGAGGGAAGGAAAGAGAGAGAGGGGGATGGAAGGAAGGAAGGAGAAAGAGAGGGAATAAAGGAAGGAGAGAGGGAGGGAGGAAGACAGGGAGGAGAGAGAGAGAAAAAAAAGAAAATCTCCATCAAATCGAGTGACTTCGATAGCCGAGAGTTGAACATTGGAGAAAATGTAAATTTGCAACTTCATTAACTTATCAAAGAGAAACAAGCCAATTTGGTGACATTTAATGAGATGCTGTCTAACGCGGGGATAAATGATTCAAGGGAGCCTGCATTAGTTATATTAGCAATTTTTGTCGTCGTGTAGATAGTGTTATTATTATCATTATCTTTTATTGGTAGTTGTAATATTAATGCTGACGTCAATGCCAATAAAAAAAAAAATATTTATACAATTAATCATCACATAGGCCTCCAGCATTGTTTCACTTTGTAGCAGAATTGATATATATATAATATATTTGTATATATATGTATGTATATGTATATGTAATGTATATATATAGTATGTATGTATATGTATGTATTAATGTATGTATGTATGCATATGCATATGCATATGTGCTATATATAATTATATATATATATATATATATATATATATATATATACGTACATATACATACATATATGAAATATAGTAAATATGGTATACAAGGCATATACAATATAACTATAGTATATACACATAAAAATAACCAACGAAGAATATGAACCCATTCCTCGAGGTCATAATATGCAACTCTCTTCATCTCTATTCCGTGTATCTATGTCCAAGATAATGACTCTGACCCGAAGAGACCAAGTCAGTCATCCCGGAGAGAGAAACAGGACACCCGGTCAATTAAGTGTCGGTTTGTCATCTCGAAAAGGAGCAGACAGCGAGGGAGGTTCAATTAGAAGATGGGACAGGCGGACAGGCATGCAGGCGGACAGGCATACGTGGAGGTTCAACTGGACTAGGTGATGGGATAGACGAACATGGAGGTTCAATTAGTAGAGGGAGGTTCAATTAGCAGATGGAATAGACAGACATGGAGGTTCAATTAGAAGATGGAATAGACAGACATGGAGGTTCAACCAGGACACACACTAGCACAGCACTAATATCTTTGTGTGCGTGAGTTTGGTGGCCCTCTGCTTGGTTGCGGAATTAACCATGAGTGAATATTTCATCTCATTTGTAACTACGATAATGTATGGGAGTTGGTATCGCATTGGTAGTGACAAGGAAATGTTTCTTGTTTCTCAGAACCTTCTTTTGGATGATCTATAGGTGAATATGAAAATAATTTATTTACAAGAACATAAGGTTATCGGAATACGAAATCGGAAACAGGTTAATAATGTGATGAAACAGTTGCACAAAGAAGAGGTAGTAATGATGTTGTTTAAGATAAAAAAGAGAAAGGACTAGGTGGACGCGGCCCTCCTTACCTTCCTCTCTTGTGTAGGGGTCGAGCATTGGCGCTCCGGAGAGACACGAAGGACGCCTTGCGCCTGAGGTGCGGGGGCGGAGGCTGCTGTTGCTGCTGATGATACTGCTGCTGCTGGAAGTGCTGCGGGTGCGGGAAGGGCCCGGCTTGCGGGTGCGGGTGGCGCTGGAGCGACGCGTAGATGCTGGCGTCGGTGAATCCCGAGATAACGGAGTCCTGGTCAGGTGTCCAGGCGCCCTGGGCTGCGCTCGCTGCGGCATACGACGACCCCGGGTTGCCCGCGGAGAAGGACATAGATACCCTGTCCCTGCGGCGGAGCGGCGCGGCGGCGGCGGCGGAGGGGCTGCTGC
>NW_028234438.1:16282747-16287747 GCF_977035675.1 Penaeus japonicus | reverse complement strand
TTCTCTTTTTGTTGAGAGAAGACGATGAAAGGCGTGTGTTCGCTTTGCTCCCCTCGCCGTCTAACCCTTTCCCCCTCTAATTTTTGTCTCCTTTCTCTCTTCTACTTATTCTGTCTCTCTCCTCTCTTCTCTTCTCTTTTCTTCTCTTCTCCTCTCCTCTCTCCTATCTTCCTCCCTCTCCCCTTACCCTTTCCTTCTCTTTCACCCCTTCTACTCACCCTCCCCTTCCCTCTCTTCTCTCATCCTCCCCCTCCCCCTAATCCTCCCTCTCTCTCTCACCATCTCTTCATTATCCTTTACAACCTCCTCCATAATGGGATGATGGAGTGGGTGACGCGGGAAGATAATGCAATGATCCGAGAGAAATTTGAGGTCATGTCACAGGCCTGCAGGAAACACCCAGTCCTTCATTAGCGCCTAAGGATATGTTGGTTTTCCATCCAGGCAGACGGATAGAAAGATAGGAAGATTGGGGGGGGGGGGGATGAAGGAAGGAGGGAGGGAGGGAGGGAGAGAGGGAGGGAGGGAGAGAGGAGAGAGGAGAGAGGAAGGAGGGAGGGAGAGAGGAGAGAGGAGAGAGGAGAGAGGAGGGAGGGAGGCAGGGAGGGAGGGATGAAGGAGGGAGGGAGGGAGGGAGGGAGGGAGGGAGGGAGGGAGAGAGGGAGGGAGGGAGAAAGAGAAAGAAAGAGAAAGAGAGACTCCATCTTCTCCTTCCCCTTCTCCGACACGTTCACCCCCCCCCCCCATCCTCCCTCGCGAGGAAAGCAATTGAGGACATTATGCCGAAGTGGCCGTCATCCTCACGCCTTCATCACTCACTGTCTCAAATGTTGCTTTCGGTTGTTGGGAGGGGAAGAGGAAAGGGGAGAGGAGGAGGAGGAGGAGGAGGAGGAGGAGGAGGAGGAGGAGGAGGAGGAGGAGGAGGAGGAGGGGGGGGGGAGAAAGAGAGAGACCGAGAGAAGTATAGAGGGAGATCTAATGAGAGAGAGAGAGAGAGAGAGAGAGAGAGAGAGAGAGAGAGAGAGAGAGAGAGAGAGAGAGAGAGAGAGAGAGAGAGAGAGAGAGAGAGAGAGAGAGAGAGTTCAAATTCAAATTCAAATTCAAACTCAAACATTTTATTCCATAAATTACAATGGTTATTCTTATATAGCAACAAGAGAGAGAGAGAGAGAGAGAGAGAGAGAGAGAGAGAGAGAGAGAGAGAGAGAGAGAGAGAGAGAGAGAGAGAGAGAGAGAGAGAGAAGAGATAAGAGACAAGAGAAAAGACAGAAAGAGAAAGAGCTGTTATGCAAAACAAAATACAGGATCGTAAATATAAGATGAAAAGGGAGGTGACCTTATACACACGTATTCACACACAGGCCACATATACACGTATAAACCGTGTAAACTTTTAAAACCTAACTTCTAACTTATTAAATTTCACAAAAAAAGAAAAAAAAAACTAGAGGAAAACAAATAGCCATATTAACTCGAGAGGAAAAAAAACCTTAACTTCCAAAATCCCCATCTTCTCAAATTCGCTCAAGATGAAAAAAAAAGACTCGATATTTGGCTTCTTCGCACTCACCCCCCGTCGCTTCCCTGTGTTAACAAGGCAGGGGTTCAACAGAGCGGAAAATCTCTACAGTGGTAGAATTAGTCAAAACTCCTCAACGCCACGAGAGCCCTTCTGGTTCGGGAGTGAAATCGCCATATCCTTTTCCTCCGGTTTATTGGGCTTTTAAAATGCATGGATGCAGTGCTTAGTGGCTGTTATTATTGGATGTATTCGTATGTACATATATGGATGAATGTATGTATATTCGCAAGCATAAATGTATATACAATAGATCATCTATCAACTTATTTACCATAGCTATCTATCTATCTATCTATCTGTCTATCTATACATGCATACATACATGCACGCACTCAAACCTACACGCACACAAACAAATCATCACACATACAAACACACACAAACAAATCATCACACATACAAACACGCACAAACGTCCACTCCCCCCCCCCTCTCGCATAACAAACAACGACCTTCCCGTCGCCAGTTTCTCCCAAGAGCCATTTGTCTCCCGCGCCTCCTCTCCTCCGCTGCCCCTTGTAGTGGCACGAAGGGCTTGTACCTGACCAACAAGGCTTCGTGCTTGGCGTGGCAGACATGGGCGGGATCTTTGGCCGAGTGCGCCGAACGCCCCGCGAGTTGTGAATGAGTTTGAAGGACACTTTCCACTGCATTAAACTGATTCATTATCTCCTCCGGAATCTTTAATTAGATTGTCGTACGAGTAACTAGCTAGTATCGCAATCAGGTGACTAGTTTTACAGCTTGCTCACTCGGACACATACTGTGCACACGCCCTGGCTTACACCCACGCCTAAACCCACGCCCTTTAAGTGAACTTACTCGGGCTGTGCGCACACCCTCTCTCTCACGCCCGTGCTCTGCCATGGCCAGGGGAGCACGCGGCAGGGTGGGGGAGGGTAGGGCGGTGGCAGGGTCGGCCTCTTCTGCAGATTCTTTTCCTCACATGCTCTCCTATCTCGTTCCCGAGCGCCCGCGCGCACGCACACGCACAGTGCCACAAGCAGGTGCCAGCCACTCGACGACGCGCGCTCGCCTCGGCACTCCAACGCCAACTGACCCCGGGCGGGCTCGGCGTCTGTGGCCGCCCTGGCGCTCCCGATGCCCGTGGCACCTCCCCCCCCCACCTCCCCGTTAGTGCCAGCCTGTCATCCCCCTTCCCAGTGCCTGTGCCTCCCCCTCCCCCACCTTCCACAGTGCCGGCCTGCTGCCCTCCCTCCCCCTGTCCCGACACCCAGCAGTGCCTGTGCCACCCCCTCCCCCAGTGCCACCCTCGCCCCTGCCAGCCATGGAGCCAACCGGCCAACTAGCAACCAATTCTGCCAGCGCGCTGTTCCACCAGATAATTAGCTGAAAAGCCCGCAGCGGAATTTTTGTTTTTCATTCAACTGCTTATGTGGCTAGTAAATTAACCGCCCAAATAACAAGCTCGACATCCAGCCAGTCAACAAGCCCGCTGAACCCTGCAACCGACTATCAATCTAACCACCCATTAAACTAATCAGCCATCTAACCCGGAATCTCTAATTAGTTTGTAATACAACTAACTCGTCACCCAAAAACGAACGAACTAGTCAAAATACCAGTTACCTAACTATTCACTCCGGTTACTAACTAGTCATATAATCAAGCAGCCAGTCCTACAACCAACTAGCTGCAACCAATCACCTCACGCTTCACACAACCAACTATTCACAATAACCAATTATACTAGGAAAAAACAATCGACTAACTGCTCATATACCCACAAACAGGCTTATCAACCCATCAACCCAAGTAACAACCCCCAAAACAAAACAAAACGACCCTGAACTATGGACTCCTGAACTAACGACTCAACCTAACAAGGGAAACCGCAAGCCGTTCGTTCGAGCGAGCCAGGGGTCCAATTCAGGGTCGCGATCCGGTTGAGCGGCGGATCAGGGGATGTCAGTCAGTCAGTCAGGTGTATCTGTTGCACGGTAACGATTGAGTCTGTTAAGAGCCGGTCAGAGAGAGAGTAAGACTGGGAGGCAGGTCTGATAGCAAGTCTGAGAGCAAGTCTGAGATCAAGCCTGAGAGCAAGCCTGGAAGTAAGCCTGAGAGCAAGTATGAGAGTAAGTCTGAGATCAAGTCTGAGAGCAAGCCTGAGAGTATGTATGAGAGCAAGCCAGGCGACCAACCGCCGACCGCTGGTACTGAGGCCGAACCACTAATTGCCTCCAACGAGAGTTTTAAAATACCCGCTTCCGTCACGTCCCCCTTCTTCCCCTTCTTCCCCTACCCCTATCCCCCCCACCCCTCCCCCATCTCCCTTCCATCGTCTCCCCTCGTTTTCCTCTCTCTTTACACTCTTCCTTATTCGCTCGCTTTCCCCGTTTATTCTCCATTTCTATTCCCTTTTTGGTGATGTTTCATTATCTGCTTCCACGTTTCTTTTCTTTTTCTTTCCCTTTCCCTCCCCTTCTTCTCTTCAACTCCTCTCACACGTCTTTATCCGCCCCCGCTCTATTTCCCCTAATCGTCCATTCAACTTCAAGCTCCCCTTCCTTCCTGCCTCTCCCCTCTCTTTCTATCTCGCGTGCAATACCCCCTGCCCACCATCACCCCTTTCCTGTATTTATACTCCTCCCCATTCAGGTTCGCCCCCCCCCTTCTCTCCCCTACCCTCTCTTTTTATTCCCCTCCTCATCCCCTACCCTACCTTCCTGTCCCCTCCCCCCTATCGCAACCCTTGGCAAGCATCGCAGGCAGGTGCGGCAGACAGTGTGGCTTCGTTGCCCCCCTCCCCTTCCCCTTCCCCTTCCCCTTTTCCCTTCTCCGTCCCCTTCTGCCTTCGTCTTCGTCTTCCCACTCCTCCCTTTCTTCTTCTTCTTCTTCTTCTTCTTCTTCTTCTTCTTCTTCTTCTTCTTCTTCTTCTTCTTCTTCTTCTTCTTCTTCTTCTTCTCCTTCCTCTCTTTCTCCTTCCCCCTTTCTTCTTTCCCTTTTCTTGTATACTGATAAGGGGAAACGGAGAATAGAAAGAATGGAGAAGAGGGAAGAGACAAGCCGAGACAAGAATCGGAAGGGAGGAAGAAGCGGGGGGGGGAGGAGGAGGAGGAGGAGGAGGAGGAGGAGGAGGAGGAGGAGGAGGAGGAGGAGGAGGAGGAGGAGGAGGAGGAGGAGGTGGAGGAGGAAGAATATAAAGGAGAATAATAAAGAAGATGAGAGGAGTAAAAGGCGTAGGGAAAAGAAGAGAGGAGAAAAGGATGAGGTGCAAAAAACACCCATAAAATGTGAAGGAATGAAAACGAAGCAGGAGGTAGAAAAAAAAAAATATATATATATATATAAATATACAAGATGAAAAAAATATATATACAGTCATGCAAGAAGTAAATAAAAGAATTATTTATATATATACATACATACATACATACATTATATATATATATATATA
>NW_028234438.1:16272747-16275247 GCF_977035675.1 Penaeus japonicus | reverse complement strand
TTATATAGCTGACTCGACCCTTCTGCAACTGACTCACACGATTATATAGCTGACTCGACCCTTCTGCAACTGACTCAAACGCTTATACAGCTGACTCGACCCTTCTGCAACTGACTCAAACGCTTATATAGCTGACTCGACCCTTCTGCAACTGACTCAAACGATTATATAGCTGACTCGACCCTTCTGCAACTGACTCAAACGCTTATACAGCTGACTCGACCCTTCTGCAACTGACTCAAACGCTTATACAGCTAATTCGAACCCTCTGCAACTGACTCAAACGCTTATACAGCTAACTCGAACCCTCTGCAACTGACTCAAACGCTTATACAGTGGACTCGACAACTACATTGAATCAGTGATTAAGAAGAAGCCCCGCCCACCTCTTAATTAATAGAGTGTTATGAATAAACTAACGTTTCAATCTACACAACGGATGATAAATGCTGCGTGAAATACGTCCCATCAAAATGCATATTCCTAGTTGTCCCTGTTGAAGAAGACAAAGGTTTGTTTAGCATTGTTTTTTTTATCTGAAGAGTATGACGAAAAGGAAAGGAAAGGACGAAAAGAAAGAAAAAAAAGTGAAACAGCTGGTTTCATTCCCGGGTCTTCCCCTCCAAGCGACCACGGCGTAAATGACAGCAATTACGATATCCACTTCAGAATGGTATTATTTCTCTCTGTTTGTTTGTCTCCCTTTCTCTCTTTCTCTTTCTTTTTTTGTCTCTATGTCTCTGCGTCTTCCCTTTCCTCCTCTCATTCTTTCTCTACTTTTCTCCCTCCCTCTCCTCCCTTTCCTCCTCCTCCCTCCTTCCTCAGTCACGCTTTCCTTCTCTCGCTCTCTCTTCCATTCTTCCTCCTCTTTCCTCTCCTCAACCTCTTTCCTTTTCCCTCACTTTCTCCTCTTCTTTCTCTTCCCTCCTCCCTTACTCTCCCTCTCTTTATCTCCCTCTCTCCTCCTTTCCTCCCCTCCTCCCTTATTCTCCCCTTCCCTCTCTTTATCTCCCTCTCTCCTCCTTTCCTCCCCTCCTCCCTTATTCTCCCTTCCCTCTCGCTTCGTCCATTTCTGATACACCCGCCGCTAATTGCTTCCTGCAATGGATCGGGCCAGATGACAGGCTGACCGCAGATGCACAGGAAATTGTTAGAACGGGGGGCGGGGGGGCGGAAGGAAGAGTCAGAGGTAGATAGATAGATAGATAGATAGATAGATATACACACATACACATATATACATATGGGAGATAGATATAGATAAATAAACAGATCGCGCGCGCGCGCGCGCGTGTGTGTGTGTGTGTGTGTGTGTGTGTGTGTGTGTGTGTGTGTGTGTGTGTATGTGTGTGTGTGTGTGTGTGTGTGTGTGTGTGTGTGTGTGTGTGTGTGTGTGTGTGTGTGTGTGTGTGTGTGTGTGTGTGTGTGAGAGAGAGAGAGAGAGAGAGACAGAGAGAGAGAGAGAGAGAGAGAGAGAGAGAGAGAGAGAGAGAGAGAGAGAGAGAGAGAGAGAGAGAGAGAGAGAGAGAGAGAGAGAGAGAGAGAGAGAGAAAGAAAGAAATAGAGAAATAGAGAAAGAGAAATAGAAAAAGAAAGAGAGAAAGAGAGAGAATCTTAAGTCTTTTTCCTTAATTCCTACAATCATCATTCAAGATCCTTGTCATCATCCACGCTACACGCCACCGCACTCATCTCGTGACGATGAATACATCAAATCACTCGCACAAAAAGGAGAAAAAAAAAAAAGAACGAAAAAACTAGTCCCATCTGTTCACCTGCTGTGATTGCTATAGGAACTGTTCTTGCTCTCTTGTGGTCTGTGTGACTGTGTGACTATGTGTCTGTGTCTGTGTCTGTCTCTGTCTTTCTCCCCATCTCTCTCTCTCTCTCTCTCTCTCTCTCTCTCTCTCTCTCTCTCTCTCTCTCTCTCTCTCTCTCTCTCTCTCTCTCTCTCTCTCTCTCTCTCTCTCTCTCTCTCTCTCTTTATATAAATATATATATATATATATATATATATATATATATATATATATATATATATATATATGTCTCTCTCTCCCTCTCCACTATTGACGTTTTTTTTATTTTTTCATTGCTGATGTTAAGGCTGCAAGAATGACAATGTTGATGACAAAATAAGATCAAAGTCATAATCACCAATAATCAATAGTGCAATAATCACCACCGTCTTTACCAAGATCACAAACCCTTTCTCCAAACATCCCTGTCCTCTCCTTCCATCTCTATTTCCATCTTCTACTTCCATCCTTTTCCTTCCACCGATTTCATCCTTCTTAACCACTAACGTCATCTGTAAACAATTAAGACGAAAGAAACAACTCCGTTTTCTATATTGTATGAGTGATTAATTCCCGTTTTCTTTTCCTTCGTTTTTAATGTAAATATATATATATATATATATATATATATATATATATATATATATATATATATATATTAAGATGAAGGGCGAATATGGAGACAGAATCTTGTTCGCTTT
>NW_028234438.1:16252747-16265247 GCF_977035675.1 Penaeus japonicus | reverse complement strand
TATATATATATATATATATATATATATATATATATACAGATATATATATAGAAAGATATATATATATATATAGATATATATATATATATATAAATATATATACATTATATAAATATATATAATATGAATGTATGTATGCATGTATGTATGTATGTATGTATGTGTATATATATATATATATATATATATATATACATATATATATATATATATATATATATATATTATAGTACTTTCAGCGGCAGATATACTGCTAATTATAATACATGTTTTGATACGTAATTGATAGTGCAAACACATCGAGATGAGTAGAAAACAGGAGTAAAAAAGAAGGCAACACATACTGGAAATAAAAAATATATAAATAAGACCAAATTTCAAAAAAGGAAGAAAAGAAGACGAAGAGGAAGGAAAGAACAAGAACAAGAACAAGAACAAGAACAAGGACAAGAACACTTATCCCTATCAAGTGCCTCAGGGGTTATAAGAGGAAGGCTCGCTGGCTCTGCTATGGCCGTTTCCTCTTCTATCCTCTTTCCTCCACGAATAAGCATCGAGTTTATCCTGGATCTGTCCCTGGGTCTATACCCCCCCTTATCCCTCCCCCTGGGTCTATAACCACCCCCTTACCCCTCCCCCTGGGTCTATAACCACCCCCTTACCCCTCCCCCTGGGTCTATACCCCTTTTACTCTTCCCCCCTGGGTCTGTAACCACCCTTTCCCCCCCACCCCCTTTGGATCTGCCCCTGGGTCTATTACCCTCCTTTACCATTCCCCACTCCCCCGGGTATCTCCCCCCCTCCTCCTGGGACTATACCCCCTCCCCCCGGTGAAGTAGTCAAGGCTTAAGGCATACCGATAGACCTTGCCAGGGTTTTATTTCAGAGCAAAACTTTTCCGATTGTTTTTTTTTCTTTCTTTCTTTTATTCGCGATAGACATTTGAGTGTCGTGTGTTCGTTTGTTTTATGCGTCAGGTATACGAGAGTCTAGATTTGCTTCACTTTGCTTCGCTACTTTTTTTTTTCTTTGTTTTTTTTTATCTGTTGTATTTGTTTTTCTTATTTTGTCGATCTTTGCCATTTCATAGGACTATAGTTCTAGGAGTAGTGGGTACTAGTAGTAGTAGTAGTAGTGGTAGTAGTAGTAGTAGTGGTAGTGGTGGTGGTAGCAGTAGTGGTAATAGTGGTGGTGGTAGTAGTAGTAGTAGTAGTAGTAGTAGTAGTAGTAGTAGTAGTATTAGTGGTAGTAGAAGTAGTAGTAGTAGTAATGGTAGTGAAATAATGATTAGGAAAACGGAGGAAACACGAAAGGAAGAAAAGAACAAGAAAGGAATAAGAACAAGTACAAGCATGTGAGTGCGTGGGAGGGGAGGGGGGGGGAGCGAAAGATCCGATACCGTAATACCCGAGATGTTAATGCACGGGCTACATTTAACGGGCTATCAATAGACTAGCTGGACACTCGAATATCAAAGGAGGTAAAAATCCGCTACTTGGCAACCCAATGCCAGATGACGTCGCTGGTGTTACTTTGGTTGTTTTTCTGTTTATCTTCTCACGGGTATAAATGAGAGGGAAGGATAACTTAAATATATTAAGAGAGAAGAAAGGAGTAGAAGGAGCAGAGCAAGGGGAGGGAAGGAGAGAAGAAAGGAAAGGGGAAGGAAGAAGAGAAAAAAGGAAAAGGGAGATAAGAAGAGAAGAAAAGGAGTAGAGGAGTAAAAACGTAAAATAAGACGTGAATAAAATATCAAGACAAAGAAAAGAAAACGAAAAGAAGAAGATGAAGAAAAAGATGAGGAAGGAGAAAAGAAGAAAAAGAAGAAAAAGAAGAAGATGATGAGGAAGAAGAAAAGGAAGAAGAGGAAAAAGAAAAGAAAATGACAAGAAGGAGAAAAACGTAAATAATCAGCCGTTCACACCAAGCTCAGCACAGCATGAAATGAGAGGCTAATTTGCATAAAATTTTCCAAAATAAGAAAAAAAAGAAACGTGTTTGACATAGAGATGAAAATAAAACGGTGAAAGATGGAGACAAGTGAAAGGAGAAAATGAGAGAAAGAAAGGAAGTAGAAGAAGAAGAAGAAGAAGAAGAATAAGAAGGAAAGGGAAATATAGGAGGAATAAAACGGTAGACGTGCAGATACAACGTATAGTTGAACAAAAAAGAAAAAAGAAGTAGAAATAACAAAGACGGAGGTAAAAGAGAGAGAGAGAGAGAGAGAGAGAGAGAGAGAGAGAGAGAGAGAGAGAGAGAGAGAGAGAGAGAGAGAGAGAGAGAGAGAGAGAGAGAGACGGAAGATAAAGAGTAGGAAAGGAAGAAGAGGAGGAAAATTAAAACACCCTCAGAAGTCTTCCCTCTACCTACCCCTACCCCTCTACATCCTCCCCATCCCTCTACCCCCCACCTCCCCCCTACAACCCCCCGTCGCAAGCAAGCAAGCAAAGTGTAGGTGATGAGTTAAAGCATATCATCACAGGGCTTTTGAGGGCGGGGCCGCCTAAGTGAGCTTGTTTTATGAATATCCTTCCCTTTACCGTTTTCATGAGGGGGAGGGGGGAGGGGGGAGGGAGAAGGGTAAGAGTGTAAATGAGAGGGAGGGGGGAAGGGAGAGGGGTAAGAGGGTAAATGAGAGGGAGGAAGGAAGGGTGAGGGGTAAGAGGGTAAATGAGAGGGAGGGGGGAAGGGAGAGGGGTAAGAGGGTAAATGAGAGGGAGGAAGGAAGGGTGAGGGGTAAGAGGGTAAATGAGAGGGAGGGGGGAAGGGAGAGGGGTAACTGGCTAAATGAGGGAGGAGGAGGAAAGTTAAAGGGAGGGGAAGCGGGGAGGAAGGATGGGAGGGAGAAGGAGGGGGAGGGGGGAAGGGAGAGGGGTAAGAAGGTAAATGAGGGGGAGGAGGGAAGTGGGGGAGACAGGAGATTGAGAGGGGGAAATGGGAGGAGGTGGAGGAGAATGGTAGGGAAGGGGAAGGGTAGAAGGGGGAAGGGGGTAGAAGTGAGGGGAGAGGGAGGAAAAGGAAGAGAGGGAGGGGGTAAGTGTGGAAAGGTAAGGGGTGAAGGTGAGAGAGGTGGAGACTGAAGGGAGCAAATGGGTAAGGGGAGGGAGGGAGGGAGGGAGGGAGGGAGGGAGGGAGGGAGAGAGAGAGAGAGAGAGAGAGAGAGAGAGAGAGAGAGAGAGAGAGAGAGAGAGAGAGAGAGAGAGAGAAGAGTAAGGGGGACAACATAAGGGAAGAACCAGAAGCAAGAAGCAAGAAACATAAAGAAGAACCAAAGCAAGACGCAAGAAAGGGAAGAACCAGAAGCAAGAAGCAAGAAACAAGAGGGGGGGAGGGAGGGGCGGTGGGGGCGTTAGGTAAGCTTTATTGGCTCAAGTGTTATCTCTTGATTTCCCCTTTTCGAGCTCGTCGTTCATCAGCTGGACAGTGTTTACGTCAAGGAACTCATTATGGAGTGAGAGGGAATCAGTGAGTGAGTGAGTAAGGGAGGGAGGGAGGGAGGGAGGAAAGGAGGGGAAGGAGGAGCAGGGAAAAAGAGATGATGATGATGATGATAGAAACGATGATGATTATAATTTAAAAAAATATAAAGCAAAACCTAACAAATCGCAAATATAAATCACATAAATACATAACCAATCCTCGAACATCAAACCAGCACAGACCCCTCCCCCCTTTAAAAAACGAAAAAAAGTAAAAGGAAACGAAAGAACACCCATAAATCTCAAAAAAGGTTTCTCAAAGACAAAGAAAAGCAGACACGTGGAGAAGCTCCCCCCACCCCCCACCTCTTCTCTCACCCCCCCCCCCAAAAAAAAAGGGACAATAAATATAGAGCAAAAGCAGGCGAACTCTACCCACCCTAATCCCTATTTCCATACCCCCCCCCCCCTCTCCTACGGCCTACACCATTCAATCCACTTTCTGCCTCCCCTCCCCCTGTTCTCTCTCTCTCTCTCTCTCTTTCCCCTCCTCCCCCTCATTCCTCTCCCTACCTCCTTCTTACCTTTATTTCTATTCCAACCCCCTCTCCCCTCACCCCCCCCCCCTTTCCTCCTTCCCGGTAATTAAGGCGAAGGTAGACCTACCGCGTCACCGCAAGACGTCCCACTGCCTACGCCTAGACAAGCAGATAGACCTAGGCGCGCGTGTGGTCTTCGGGGGCTATGAAGAATAAGCGGGTGTCAGATATAGGCCTATGTCTTGCCTTTGCTTGTAGGCCTATCGTTTGCTTTGGATTTAAGGAGGATGAAGTTAAGGAGATGGAGCAGGCGTGGAGAATGGCTCCTGATGGACGGTGTTGGCGTGGTGAGTATTGATGCAAAAAGGTGATGATTAAATAGGGTGTGGTGAGGGGGGAAATGGGAAAGGAAGAGAAGGGAAGGTGGTGGTGGCAGACGAGAAGGAGGAGGAGGAGGAGGAGGAGGAGATGGAGAAGGGGGGAGACGGACTAAAACCGTAGGAGGATGAGAAAGAAGAACAGAAGGAGAAGGAAGAAGAAGAACGGGGGAAAGGAGGAGAATGAGAAGAGGAGGACAAGGAAGAGGAAAAAGAAAGAAAGAAGAGATAGGAAAGCGAAAGTGTCATAACTGAGAGGAGGAGAAAGACGGACGAGATAGAGCTAGCAAAAGGACACTAGAGATAAGGGAGAAATAAGCCATTTCAATAAATCTGAAAGAGCAATCGACATCTACCATGTAAATAAAAGAACAATGAACAAAAGTAAAGGACCCGGACAAATGCCACTAATCCACTCTCACCTCTGGGCGCGAGTGAGTGACCCAAGATAAGATTTAATGACCTCATTTCCCATTATCGCCTTGACCTCAGATCAACCCTGCTACCATCCACCTGTTAAGCAGAAGTTTCTAGAAGATTTGTTTTAATCCTCTCCCTCTCCCCCCCCCTCCATCACGTTTTGCTGCCCCTTCTTCTTACCCCTAATAAAAGATATAAAAATTCTCCCGAACAAGAAATATCGGAGGAACATATCGCCAAACAGCGATTTTAACGGTCGGCCATTTTCAAATCTTTATCGCATTTTCCCGCGTAAAAATAGGTAAACATTCCCGATCGCAGAAGTAAAAATAAAATCACTTTCCGGCAGAGATAGGAGACTTGGAGGATATTTTCGACGTATATAAACGTCTATTTACGACGCCACTTGTGAGTAATCCCAGGTTATATTTGAAAGGATTTATAATAATAATAAAAAAGAGCAGGTCGGCCTTTCACAGACAGTAATCTCCTTTCAGCGTAAATTATTTGGTAGCAGGTGGAAGCGACGCCGAGCAGGAGAAGAGAGGGATTAGGATTATAAAATCGGCTGAAAGATCTCCTACATGTGGAAGAGAAAAATATGTGTGGCGTTTATTTGTCGTTTTGTAACGTCTGTATCAGTGGCAAAGATGGTGGTGGTGGTGATAGAGGTGGAGGTGGTAGAGGAAGTTTTCAGTGGTGGTGGTGGTGGTGGTAAAGATGGAGGTGGGATGATGATGATGATGATGATGATGATGATGGTGGTGGTGATAGAGGTGGAGGTGGTAGAGGAAGTCTTCAGTGGTGGTGGTGGTGGCAGTAGTGGTGGTGGTAAAGATGGAGGTGGGATGATGATGATGATGATGGTGATGGTGGTGGTGGAGGTGGGATATGATGATGATGATGATGATGATGATGATGGTGTGGTTGTGTTAAGGAGGTAGGTAGAGGTAAGGGTGGTGGTGATGATGGGGTGTGGTGAGGTGGGTGGCTGGATATGACCTATATGACTGAGGGATGATGATGATGATGATGATGATGATGACGATAACGATGATGATAAATGATAATAACAGATCACCAATAACACAAAAAAATATCAAAAACATCCCCCTACCGCAGCGTAAACTGAACAACCAAACACCCCCATACAACAAAAAGGGAAACATAAATACCTACAAGAACACTAGGACCTAAATATAAGCAACCAACAATGAAAACTCGTACCGTACTGGAAAACCCGTTCGTTTACTGGTCAACGAAATGTTCATAATTTACTTGCAAGAAAGAGGAAAAGTATGAGAACACACAAGACATAAATAAATATTGTAATAAGAGCATGTACCCTGCACAGAGAGATAATAATTATTCGATATTAAAATCAATTGCAATATATATAGAAAAAAACAAATTGATAGGATTCCGTTCTGAGATGCTTGTTAAATAGAGGGTGTTTGCGAAGGGGGGGGGGGGGTGTCTGGGATTATTAAATTAATACTGGTGAATGATATTAATTAAGGTAGTATAAGAATGACAGATTGTGGAACCGAGAGTAAATCTTGTATATAATTGTATAATTTATAACCGTATCGTGTATTTAATTACGGCGATAAAAAAGCCGAGCAAAATCAGGTAGTAGGAAGGAGGACGCAGGAGCAATCCTTTTGCAATCCTTTGCAATGTCAACATGAAAATAAATATTGGGCTGTATACTTTTTATGAAACATGAACATGAACGTAAAACAAGAATAATTAAAAAACATATAATCTACGTTTACAGCCAACAACATGTGCAACAGGACTTTATTGCCCCCCCCAACGGTGTGAAGTCCACCGGCAACAAAGAAATAAATACAGCAGAATGGACTTTATGCAATAATCAAACTTATTACTGAAAGCAACGACAGCGACCTCATGGTGTCCCACACCCTGCAACCAAGGGCCAACGGTAGCCGAACGACGCAACCACCACAACCAACCAACCAACAAACGTGGCTTTCATCACCACCATAATCAATGATATGTACTTGCATCTCCTACACACCTTCACCAACATCACACCACGGAATCGCAGCACCACCACAACCACAACTTAGAAGACTCGTCCTTCTTTCTCACACCACACCCACAACCAAAATTCATCGAAGCAAACCACCCCAACCAACCACAAAACACCAACTAAACCACAAGATCTGACTCACTACCATCGGATCCTCCAGCCCCCCCCCCCCACCCCCCCCACCCGCGAACCCCACAGTTCTCCGACAGCTACAGGCCGTCGATGACAGCGCTGCCCTTATCTCGCTCTCTTGCACGCTAAAAAATCACCCGTAAACACCCTTCTAAAGACCGCAAGAAGAGAGAGGGGGTGGGAGGGGTGGGGGAGGGGAGGGGGAGGGAAGGGAGGGGATTCGGTTATGGATAGGAGGGGGTTTGGTGGTGGAGGGGATAGGGAGAATGTGTAAGGGATTGCGAGGAGGAAAGAGATATGAGAGAGTAAAGAGAAAGAGATATGAAAGAAAGAAAGATAGAGAGAGAGAGAAGAAATGGAGAGAGAGAGAGAGAGAGAGGAAAGTCACCCCCCCCTTTTCCTCCTCCTTTCCAGGTAATTTAAGGGCGAAGGTAGACCTACCGCGTCAAACGCAAGACGGTCCCCACTGCCTACGCCCATAGACAAGAAGCAGATAGACCTCAAGGCGCGCGTTGTGTGTCTTCGGGGGCTATGAAGAGTAAGCGGGGGTTGTCAGATATAGGGCCCTATTGTCTATTGCCTTTGCTTGTAGGCCTATCGTTTGCCTTTGGGGATTTAAGGAGGATATGAAAGTTAAAGGAGATGGTAGCAGGGCGTGGAGAATGGGCTCCTGATGGACGGTGTTTGCGGTGGTGAGTCGTATTGATGCAAAAAGGTGATGATTAAAATTAATAGGTTTGTGGTGATGAGAGGGAGGGGGGAAGGAATGGGGGGAAAGGAAGAGAAGGGAAGGTGGTGTGTGGCATGACGAGAAGGAGGTGAGGAGGAGGAGGAGGGAAAGGAGGATATTGGGAGGAAGGGGGGAGATTGACGGACTAAAACCGTATGAGGATGAGAAAGAAGGAACAGAAGGGAAGGAAGAAGGAGAAGAAGGAACGGGGGAAAGAGGAGGAAAGAATGAAGAAAGAGGAGGACAAGGAAAGGAAAAAAGGAAAGAAAGAAGAGATAGGAAAAGCGAAAGTGTCCATAAAAACTGAGTGGAGGAGAAAGACCTGGACGAGATAGAAGCTAGCAAAAGGACACTAGAGATAAAGGGAGAAATATAACCATTTCAATTAAAATTCTAGGAAAAGAGCAATCGGACATCTACCATGTAAATCAAAGAACAAATGAACAAAAGTTAAAGGACCCGGGGACATACCTGCCACTAATCCAACTTCTCAACCTCTGGTCTGGGCGGCGAGTGAGTGACCCCCCAAAGATAAGCATTTATGACCTCATTTTTTTCCCATTATGCCTTGACCTCACGATCAACCACGCCCTGCTCAACCATCCTTCTCCTGGTTTTTAAGAAGCAGAAAAAGAAGTTTCTTCTTCTAGAAATTATTTGTTTCTAAATCCTCTCCCTCTCTGCCTCTCCCATCACTCCCCCCACCCCCCCCTCCAATCACCATTTTTACCTGCCCCTCCGCCCCTTACTTTCTTACCTCTACTTTACCCCTAATAAAAGATATAAAAATTCTCCCGAACAAGAAATATCGGAGGAACATATCGCCAAACAGCGATTTTAAATAATAAAAAAAACGGCGGTCGTGGGGGGGGGTGGCGGGGGCCGGTCGGCCATTTTCCAAATCTTTATCGCATTTTCCCGCCCGCTTAAAAATAAAAAAATATGGTAAACATTTACGATCCGCGCAAGAAGTAAAAATAAAATCACTTTCCGGCAGAGATAGGAGACTTGGAGGATATTTTCGACGTATATAAACGTCTATTTACGACGCCACTTGTGAGTAATCCCAGGTTATATTTGAAAGGATTTATAATAATAATAAAAAAAGAGCAGGTCGGCCTTTCACAGACAGTAATCTCCTTTCAGCGTAAATTATTTGGTAGCAGGTGGAAGCGACGCCGAGCAGGAGAAGAGAGGGATTAGGATTATAAAATCGGCTGAAAGATCTCCTACATGTGGAAGAGAAAAATATGTTTTGGGGGGGGGGGGTGGGGGGGCGTTTATATTGTCGTTTTGTAAAGGGCGTCTGTATCAAGTGGCAAAGATTTGGGTGGTGCGGTGGTGATAGAGGTGGAAGGTGGTAGAGGGAAGTTTTCGTGGTGGTGGAGGTGAGGAGGTCACATCGCGTGGGTGGTGGTAGGTGTGGTGGTAAAGATGGGGAGTGGATTATTGATGATGGATGATGATGATGATGATGATGATGGTGGTGGTGATAGAGGTGGAGGTGGTAGAGGAAGTCTTCAGTGGTGGTGGTGGTGGCAGTAGTGGTGGTGGTAAAGATGGAGGTGGGATGATGATGATGATGATGGTGATGGTGGTGGTGGAGGTGGGATATGATGATGATGATGATGATGATGATGATGGTGGTGGTGGTGGTAGAGGAGGTAGAGGTGGTAATGGTGGTGGTGATGATGGGTGTGGTGGAGGTGGTGGTTGGATATGACTATGATGAGGATGATGATGATGATGATGATAATGATGACGATAACGATGATAATGATAATAACAATGACACCAATAACACAAATATCAAAAATTACCGAGCGTAAACTGAACAACCCAAACACCCCCAACAACAAAAGGAAACATAAATACAAACAAGAACACTAGGTCTAAATATAAGCAAGACAATGAAAACTCGTACCTACTGGAAACCCGTTCGTTTACTGGTCAGACGAGAAAGTTCATAATTTACTTGCAAAGAAAGAGTAAAAGAGAGAACACAAGACATAAATAAATATGTGAATAAGAGCATGTACCTGCACAGAGAGATAATAATTATTCGATATTAAAATCAATTGCAATATATATGAAAAAAACAAATTGATAGGATTCCGATCTTGTGTTTAAAGTTTCAATGTTTTGATTATAGAATTAATACTGGTGATGATATTAATTAAGGTAGTATAGATGACAGATTGTGAACCGAGAGTAAATCTTGTATATAATTGGTATATTTATAACCGTATCGTATTTATTACGCGATAAAAATCCGAGCAAAATCAGCGTAGGAAGGAGCGCAGGAGCAACTTTTGCAATCCTTTGCAATGTCAACATGAAAATAAATATTGGGCTGTATACTTTTATGAACATGAACATGAACGTAAAACAAGAATAATTAAAACATATAATCTACCGTTACAGCCAACAACATGTGCAAAGACTTTATTGCCACGGTCTGCAACAAAGAAATGAATAGCAGAATGACTTTATGCAATAATCAAACTTTACTGAAAGCAACGACAGCGACCTCATGGTGTCACACACCCTGCAACAAGGGCCAACGGTAGCCGAACGACGGCAACCACCACAACCACCACCAACAACGTGGGCTTACATCACCACCATAATCAATGATATGTACTTGCATCTCCAACACACCATCACCAACATCAACACCACGGAATCGCATCACCACCACAACCACCAACTTAGAAGACTCGCTTCTTCATCACACCATCACCAACAACAATTATACTTCGAAGCAACCACCCCAACCAACCACAACACCACAACCACAAGATCTGACCACTACCATCGATCCTCCAGCCCCCCCCCCCCACCCCCACCCGCGAGACCCCACTAGTTCTCCGACAGCTACAGGCCGGTCGATGACAGCGCTGCCCTTATCTCGCTCTCTTGCACGCTAAAATCACCCTTAAACACCCTTCTTAACGACCGACAGATGAAGAGAGAGGGGTGGGGGAGGGGTGGGGGAGGGGAGGGGAGGGGAAGGGAGGGGGATTCGGTTGATGGGATAGGGAGGGGTGGTGGTGGGAGGGGATAGGGAGATGTGTAAGGGATGCGAGAGGGAGAAGAGATATGAGAGAGTAATAGAGAAAGAGAGAGAAAGAAAGAAAGATAGAGAGAGAGAGAGAGAGAGAGAGAGAGAGAGAGAGAGAGAGAGAGAGAGAGAGAGAGAGAGAGAGAGAGAGAGAGAGAGAGAGAGAGAGAGAGAGAGAGAGACAGAGAATGAGAAACACAGAGACAGAGACACAAAGAAGGAGAGAGACGTTACAACCATCTATTAATTACATGAATCACCTAGGCGCGGCCCCCTATATGACGTGGCACCTGTTGGCACACCCCTTTCTCCCGTATAGATATTTGTGGCACGCCTTGCAGGTGTCGGGGTGCCACCTGGAGCCTTAACGTCTTTCTCCTCTCCTTTCTCTCCCCTTCCTTTGTTTCAGGTGGTCGGTCTGTTCGCTCTCCTTGGCTCTCTTGCCTTCTTTGACCTGCTTTGTTTCTTTGATTCGGTTTCTGTCTCTGACCTCTTTCTTTCTTTCTTCCTTTAGTTTTCGCTCTCTGTTTATCTTTTTTTTTTTTTCTCTCACTTTCTCTTTCTCTTTCTTTTTCTCATTCTCTTCTCTTGCTTGCCTAGTTGCTTGCTTCTTCACTTGCTTGTTTTCTCCCTCCCTCCCTCCGTCCCTCCTCCCATACCTCCCTCCCTCCCTCTCTCTCTCTGATCTCTCCCTGTCCTCCGATCCCTCCCTCCTTCCTTCCTTCCCTCCCTCTCTCCGATCTCTCCCTCTCTCCGATCTCTCCCGCCCTCCGATCCATCCCTCCTTCCCTCCCTCCCTCCCATCCCCCACTTACGCGTTGTTCAGTCGCTAAATGTCAGGGTTCAAGGGTAAAATGCTCACTAAGGTAATCGCAATAAATGAGCATAATTAATAATAAACTATAGTAGTGAAGACAATAAAAAAAACAACGATGATAATGATGATAATAATAATAGTGATGATGAAAGACTCGACAGATAAGAGAAGGATAAAAAAAAAAAAATCAAAACTCGTTCATGACACGTTCTTGTGAGGCCGGATGTGGGAGGCGATCTGAAGGCGGTGAGAGAGATGGAGAACGAGAGACGAAGGAGACGAGATGCAGATGGAGAGACGATTGAAAGAGAGGTGGAGATGGAGAGACGAGGGAGGCGATGATAAAGATGGAGAAGGAGGGACAGGACGGGAAGGGCTAAAAAGTGGTGGACTGGGGGGTGGGGGGTGGGGGGGGTTGTTCTTCATGTGTTCATTTCTCTATATATATATGTTTATTCTAACATTTTCCCCTCCTTTGTGTCTCTCCTCTGTCTGTCTGTCTGTCTGTCTGTCTGTCTATCTGTCTGTCTGTTTTATCTCATCATTACAATCGTCATCATCGTGATGTTGCTCTATTCCTTTTCCTGCTGCACCATTTCGCACCACAATCCTCCTTTCCTCTTCCCTCTTCTAGTCTTGCCATCTTTCCCAATTATCCTGTATATGACTCTTCTTCTTCCTTTTCTTCTTCTTCTTCTTCTTCTTCTTCTTCTTCTTCTTCTTCTTCTTCTTCTTCTTCTTCTTCTTCTTCTTCTTCTTCTTCTTCTTCTTCTTTCTTCCTCCCCTCTCCTCCTGTTTCTCATTTGCAAAGAAGACCTGATGGTAAGCCAAGAGGGAGGGGAGAGAAGGAGGGAGGAGGAGGGGGCAGGGGGGAGAAGGGGAGAGGAGGGGACACGGACAGTAAACAGGTTCACCGACCTGACAGATACTACCTCCTCCCGGA
>NW_028234438.1:16242747-16247747 GCF_977035675.1 Penaeus japonicus | reverse complement strand
CAATTCTAGTTTTCTTCACTAGTCTAAAAAAGGGGAATTTGAGAAAGAAACAAAGCGAGAAAGAGGAAAATGAAGATAAAAACGAAAAAATACAAATCCAGAGACACACAGACAGACAGACAGATAGATAAACAAACAGACAGAGAGACCGTGATCTGGATGCCCTCTGGCGGCAGGAAATAACTTCGCTCTGGTTTACATCCTTTCAACACAGACCAGAGTCCTTTTCAGGGGATCTTTTCTCTCCCTCTCTTCCTCTCCTCTACCCCCTCCCCTCTCTTTATCCTGCTCCAATAGTCTATTTTTCTATCTCCCTTTTTCGGTTTTTATTTATCTAAGATTTTTTTTTTTTTTACTTTTCTTCTTTCTTTCTCTCTTTTTATATCCTTATTTTTGCACTGCTCCCTCTTCATTTTTTCTTTCCCTTCCTTCTTTCTCACTGTTCTTGCTCTTCCTCTTCTTCTTTTCCTTCTGAAACTTCCTTTTCCTTTATTTCCTTTATTCCTCCACCTATTTTTTAATTTTATTTTTCTTTCTCATTTTCCTTATTCTGTGCTTCTATATCACAACTTCCTAGATTTGAGAGAGAATACATGGAGGAAGAAGAATAAAAGAAACAAATAAAGGCTGCAACAGAAAATCGAGGAGAATTGACAAACGAAGAGAATAAAGAAAAGGGAATAAATGGGAGACAAGGAGAAGGCGAAAGAGAAATAACAACCCTCTAAAAGGTATGATTCAAGAGCTAATAATACACTGACTGGAGTTATATATAAGCACACACTCACATACCCAAGGCGACCACACGGGCACGCACCCTTTCTCACTCTTCACCCTTCGTTCCCCCTCCCTATCTCCCTCCACTCTCTCTCCCTCCCTTTCTCTTCCCCCCCCCCCCCCCCCCCCCCCCCCTCTCTCTCTCTCTCTCTCTCTCTCTCTCTCTCTCTCTCTCTCTCTCTCTCTCTCTCTCTCTCTCTCTCTCTCTCTCTCTCTCTCCCTTTCTCCTTTTCCCCCTTCACCACATGACAGGAGTGCCACCCGTGGTATGCAGGTGTCAGTCATGTGGGAGCGAGAGCGAGAGTGCCAATTTGGAAAGCGTTATGCATATCTATTAATAGCATGATGATGAAATACAATAATCTGATTTCCTCTGTTGCTCTCACCCCTGACTCTTTCTATCTCTCTGTCTTCTCCTTCTCTCTTTCTCTTTATTATGTAAGTGATGGATCTGCTCTCTCTCTTTCTCTTTTTCTTTCTCTCTCTTGCTCTCGCTCTGGCTCTCGCCCTCGCTCCCCCTTCTTCCTCCCTTCCCCTCTGTCCTCCCCTATCTCGTCCCTCTGCCCTGCCCTACCCTCCCCTTCGTTCCCCTCTCCCCTCTCCTTCCCCTTCCCCATCTACCTCTCCCCTTTCCCCCTCCTTCCACCTCCCTCTCCCCTTCCCCCCTCCCTTCACCTCCCTCTCCCCTTCCCCCCTCCCTCTCCCCTTCCCCTTCCCCTTCCCCATCTACCTCTCCCCTTTCCCCCTCCTTCCACCTCCCTCTCCCCTTCCCCCCTCCCTTCACCTTTCTCTCCCCTTCCCCCCTCCCTTCACCTCCCTCTCCCCTTCCCCTTCCCCTTCCCCATCTACCTCTCCCTCTCCTTCTCCCTTTTCCCCTTCCCCCCTTCACCTCCCTCTCCCTCTACAAATAATCAACTATTTACCCTTCACAAAAGATCTCCACCTCAAATCAAAGCGATTCCAAGCACAAAAGCACAACAAAAACAAAAACAAAACTAAGAAACAAAAGAAATGATCGTAATCACACAAGCCAACGCTCATGTGAAGAAGAAGGAAAAAAAAGAAGCAAATGTTGATCAAGCAGCATTAGTATTCCGTGCATGATACCCAGGCACCGTCTGCTTGCCCGGCATGACGATGAGGTCTCAAAACAACATGACAAGCAGGTAGTCCGTCAACTTGACAACGCGAGATCCACATGGGAAATTTGACCGCCTCGAAAATGAGATAAAAATTTGACTTTCTTTAACGAGAAGAAAATACAGTTAAGGGGACTGGTTGTTCGTAAAGAAAAAGTGGTACTTGGCAACTTTAAACGTTTGGTAAAATAGCAAATGGCAACTTATAGAAAACAAGGAAGGGAGAGGAAAGGAAAATCGAATAATATTCAGCAATACTGAAAAGGAACAGATAAAAACTAAGGCTAAAGAATCGGAAGGAAGATAATAAAAAAAATCCACAGATAAGGCAACAGATTACATGATAATTCAAACAACAATAATAATAATAATAACAATAATACAATGTAAGAGCCAAATTAAATATACAACCTGAATACACTACATAAAAATGATAACAATTATAACAATTATGATAATCATTCCTATTATCATCATTTTAATCATTACTATTATCATCCCCTCCACCATTATCAAAAACATTAGCAGCAGTATAATGACCCCAATGACAATAAACACAAAAAGACTGTAGACTACAATAATTAAGCACGTATTGCATATGCAATCAACAAATCCTGAAGATGTTGAGAGGTATAACCAACCACTCTTGAGAAAAATTAATTAACAGCTGATTCAGGTTCTACTTCATCACTCGAGACAAAGCGATTAGCTAGACTTGTCGTAAGCATTTATTTTTTTAAAAAGGGGGGGCAGAAAAAGTGGGAGAGAGAGGGAGGGAGGGAGGGAGGGAGGGAGAGAGGGAGAGGGAGAGAGGGAGGGAGGGAGGGAGGGAGAGAGGGAGAGAGGGAGAGAGGGAGAGAGGGAGGGAGAGAGGGAGGGAGGGAGAAAGAGAGGAAGGGAAGGAGAGAGAGGGTGAGAAATAAAAAGAGAGACAGAGAGAGAGAAAGAGAGGGAGAAAGGAGGGGTGAGTAATAGAGACCCCTCCCACTTATGCTCTCTTCCCTTCCCTCCACCCACGCCCTCCTCCCTTCCTCTTCTTCACCCTCCCCAGCTTCCCTCAACCTCCATCCCCACCCATATCCCCCTCCCTTCCCTCCCTCCACCCACACACTCCTCCCCTTCTCCCTCCCCCCACCCTACCCCCACGGTCTTCAATCCTCCCAGGGTCACTTAGGGTGAAGCTGCGAGAGTTTAAGGGTCGCCAGGTGAGGGTGAACAAGTGTGTCTTCGCGCAGGTGAGTAACGCAAGCCATAAGTATGATGGTCATTAGTGTTGTTCTCATGTCGATGTGTATTTTGTTTAACGCCTTTTTTTTGTATTTTTTCTTCTGATGTTGATGTATGTTCGTTTATCATCTGTGTTTGTGTAAGTGTTGGCTGTGTTTTGTTTATATTTTTCTCTCTCATTTCCTAAGTGATAAAATTATTGTTGATTACCTTGTCTGTACATTTTTTTTTTTTGTTTGTTTGTTTCTACTGTCTCAAGATCTATTTGCGCACTTATCTACTACTTCAGTTACTGCATAAGTACAATTCATCTTTCCATATACATGCATCTATATCGAGCCAATTGCTCCTCCATCTATACATTTATTCAAACACCAAAACATACACTCAAAAATACACCTAAAAATTATACACAAGCCCCCCCCCCCCCCCTCGGAGAAAAAAATCAATAATTCACCTTGTAGACGTTGAGAGTTATCTCCAACCTTTCCTGAGACAAAAAATAATAATCTACTGAAGACTCACCTTCTTATAAAATTACCCTATTTTGAGGAAGAAAAAGAAAAAAGACGGAAAGAAAATGGAAGAGACAGAAGAAAAAAAAAACGAACTCCTCTTGTCCCGGGAAACCAGTAAATTAACGCGGGAAAAATCCTCCTCGGTCAGCTGATCGCCGCTAAGACAATAAAAGATCATTCGAGTATATGTAAAAGATTCTTATCAAGATCATCTGATCATGTAGTCAAAACAAAGAACGTGAACCATCTCTTAAAACCGTTCGAGACTAAGAAACGACTTTATTTTTTGTTCTTCGTTTGTAAAAGAAAATAAAAAGGTAGGTGAAAAAACAACGGTCGTGGGTCGTAAACTTAAAGCCAAATGTTATCGTAATCTGTCTTCCTCATTTGGATAAGGAGCCATAACAGCTCACAAGGCTCGCTAACTAAAATCAAAGGAAAAAAAACAACAGAGAAAGGTTTGCCACAACAAAAACAACAAAAACAATCCAGAGACCACAAAATAATATATATGTATCTATATCTGCACATTCTCGAGGGCATTAAAAACAACAGCATGGATTGGCTGCCTGGTAGTGGCGCTTAAATTTTTATGGGCACTTTTAGTACATCCAGTAAAATGCCAACACTTCGCCAGAGTGGATGGGGGGGGGGGGAAGCTAAGGAAGGAGGGGGTGTAGGGGGGAGGCTAAGGGAGGAGGGGGTTGCAAAGAGGGGGTGGGGGTCAGAGGGGTAGGAGAGATGGTAGGTTAGAGGAGGGCAAGGGAGAGGGAAATTGGTGGCAAGGGAGAGGGAAATAGGTGGCAAAGGGTAGGAAAGGAGAGGGAGGGAGAACGTAAAAATGAGGGGAGAAGGATTTCCCCTCCCTCTCTCTCATTCTCTCTCTCTCTCTCTCTCTCACACACACTTTCTCCCTCTCCCTTCCTTCCTCTCTCTCTATTTCTCCCTCTCCCTCTCCCTTCCTCTCCCTCTCTCTCTCCCTTCCTCTCTCTCTCTCTCTCTCTCTCTCTCTCTCTCTCTCTCTCTCTCTCTCTCTCTCTCTCTCTCTCTCTCTCTCTCCCTTCCTCTCTCTCTCTCTCCCTCTCCCTCTCCCTTCCTATCTCTCTCTTTCTCCCTCTCCCTTCCTCTCTCTCTCTTTCTCCCTCTCCCTCTCTCTCCCTTCCTCTCCTTCCCCCCTCTCGCCATCCACGCTGAGTACTCCGGTGATTCCAGACGAAGGCGAAGCAATAAGGGCCAATAAAAGAAGGAGCAACGGCGGACCAGCTGTTACAACCACGTGCTCCGGGAGAATAACACTGAACCGGCGAACCATTGCAGAGAACCATGAGCGTTTAATAGC
>NW_028234438.1:16212747-16222747 GCF_977035675.1 Penaeus japonicus | reverse complement strand
GTGGCATTTTGAGGGAGGGGGAGGGAGGTGCTTAGGGTGGCACTGTTTTGTTGTTGTTTTTCTATGAAGGCGCCTCTGTGCGTGTCTGGCTCTTTTTTTCTTTGTCTTTGTCTCTGTCTCTGTCTCTCTCCCTCCTTCCCTCCCTCCCTCTTTCTCTTCATTTTCTTCCTCCTTCACTCCCTCCTTCCCTTTTTCCCTTTCTTCCCTCCCTCCCTCCCTTCCTTCTCCCCCCCCCTCTCTCTCTCCTCCAAAGCAATGCGTAGCGCCCGACCTTACAAACAATTGACCTTATTCAGTTAAACTTTCCTCGCATCACATGCCACTGTCACCTACCCCTTCCTACTCACCCACCCACTCGCCTACTCACTCACTCCCTTCCAACCCCCTCTTCCTTTCCTACTCGACTCCCTCCCTCCATTCCTCCCTACTTTACTTTTGAGAAAAGGGAGGGGAAGAGAGAAAGAGGGAAAAGAGGGAGATGAAGATACCGATAGTGACGAGAGCACATGTAAGGAACAATTCAATCTGCGTTGATGGTAGTGATAATGATAACAATGTTGTCGAAGATAATAGTGATAGTGATGATAACAATGATGTAGGTGATGATGATGATGATGATGATGATGATGGTGATGATGATGATGGTGGTAGTGGCAGTGGTGGTGGTGGTAGTGATAGTGGTGGTGGTAATGATGATAAGTGTTAACAATAATAATTACAACCCTAAATCCAACATATCTATAACGCATCTGTCTGACCTGAACTGAAAGCATTTATTAATACAATAATTCAGACTCAGCTGACTGTAGTCTCATTAAAATAAAAGTTTAAATGACAGTCCGACACCGTTTGTTAATGGGTTTTGCATTGGAACAATAGCAATTATGTCTGCAATGATAAAATGAATCGGATATTTACAAATTAACTATTACATGAGAGGTGTGAGAGAGGGAATGGAGGGAGGGAGGGAAGGAGGGAAGGAGGGAAGGAGGGAAGGAAGGAAGGAAGGAAGGAGGGAGGTAGGGAAGGAAGGAGGGAGAGAGGGAGGGTGGGAGGGAGAGAGGGAGGGAGGGAGGGAGGGAGGGAAGGAAGGAAGGAGGGAGGGAGAGAGGGATATATATATATATATATATATATATATATATATATATATATATATATATATGTGGGGGGGGGGGGGTATGTATGCATCCATTTTCATTTGCTGACCTTTTCCATCATCCTATTTCTTGGCTAGACACCTCTCAATCGTCATTATTTTCTTTCATTCTTGCTCTTACCTGTTTTGCCTTGATTTATCTTTTGATTTACCAATTTCAGATGATTCTTCCATTTCTTTCTTAAATCCTCATTCATGTTTTCCTTTTTATCAGTTTTCTTTTTTCTTCGTTGATTTCCTTTAATTTCCTCCCACGCTCTCTCTACCCCCCTACCATCTCCCTCTTCCCTTACTACCCCCCATTTTCCTTCCTCCCCACCCCCCAGTTTTCCCTTCCTCTCCCCCCTCTACTCCTTCTCTGCTATCCTCTTCACTGTATCCCTTTCCGTCTCACCCCCCAATTTCCCTTTCTCTTCCCCCACCCCCCTTTGTTCCTTCCTCTTCCCCGTATCCCTTTCCTTCTCTTCCCCCCTCTTCTCTCCCTCCCCCTCTCCTTCCCTTCCTTCCTCTTCCCCGTATCCCTTTCCTTCTCCCCTTCCCCTTCTCTTCCCCGCTCCTTCCTCTTCCTCTTTTACCTGACCCTCATCTCCTGTAACTTAATGCCGACAGGACCTGGCTAAGGGCGAGTGGTTGGGTGGGGGTAGGAGGAGGAGGAGGAAGAGGAGGAGGAAGAGGAGGAGGAGGATGCTATTATGTGACTTTCCAATTAAATTCCTCTTCAGCCTCCAGGACGTAATCATTCCTCTTATCCACTTTCTTTCCCCCTTTTGGTCTTCCTTTCATTATCGTAACCTTCCTCCCATGTCCTTCCTTTACTACGGAGGTCGGTATCCCTCTCCTTTATCCGTCGTTTTTCTCTCTGAATCGCCTAAATATTCGACCTATGATAATAACAATAATAATAAAAAGGAACTGAATTCCCTCCTTTCCACCTCCCCCTTCCCCTTCCCCCTCTCCCCCCCTCTACTAGAAGCCTCTTCAAGGGTTTCCAAACACACGAGTTCTTGGAACAAAAGAGAATCGCCAACTCCATCTTGCGTGAGACTCTCTGTGTCCCTTCCTATTATCATTCTCTCTTTTCTTCTTTCTCTGTCTCTCTCTCTTTCTTGTTCGTTCGTTTTTTTTCTCTCTTTTTTCTGTCTTTATCTTTCTCGCTCACTTCTTCTCTCTCCCGTTCTTTCTTTCTTTCCCTTTCCCATTACTTTCTTTTACCCCGTATTTTCCTTTTTCTCCCGCTCTCTTTCATCTCCTTCCCCCTTTCCCCCCTCCTCCTTCTTTTACTTATTCTTCCCCTTCTCTTCTTATCATTATGGTCATAATTATTATTCTCATTCTTTCATCCTCCTTCTCTTTCTTGTTACAATTCCAACCACTATTATCATTCTTCTACTCCTCCCCTTCCCTTTCCTTCCCTCCTCCTTCCCTTTCCTTCTCTTCTCTTCTCTTCTCTTCTCTTCTCTTCTCTTCCCCCCCCCTCCTCCTCCTCCTCCTCCTCCTCCTCCTCCTCCTCCTCCTCCTCCTCCTCTTCCTCTTCCTCCTCTAGATAACTCGCCCGAGCAGAAACTCGTGCAAATGATCTGTTTTCTCAAACTCAACTCGAGTAAATCCCGATAAGCGCCTCTAGCGGTCAGTCTGAGATTTAATTACACGGTAGTTCCACCACTGGCGTCTAGGTGGCGTTGATGTTCTCAAATGAGTGTCAAATATGTCGTAACTCTTGAGCAATCATTATTACATTTAAGGCGGAGGATGTGTGTGGAGAGTGGATGGGGGTAGGGCATTGTGTGTATGTGTGTATGTGTGTATGTGTGTATGTGTGTGTGTGTGTGTGTGTGTGTGTGTGTGTGTGTGTGTGTGTTGTGTGAGAGAGAGAGAGAAAAATAGAAACGAAAAATAAGAGAGCAGGACAGTAAAAAACGCAAATTCAAACTCGAAAACATGTTTTCGTGTTCGCGTTCATTAATCCATCGACAGGAGGCGGGTCTCCAATGAGCAAAGAACAATGCACGGATTTGAAGTAGAAAAAAATGAAATAAATATGAAAAGGAATACAAAGAAATAATATGAATTGTAAATGAAAGAGTGAAGAATATAAAAGAAAGCTCAGATTAACATGTTTTCATTCCAAGGAGAGAGAGAGAGAGAGAGAGAGAGAGAGAGAGAGAGAGAGAGAGAGAGAGAGAGAGAGAGAGAGAGAGAGAGAGAGAGAGAGAGAGAGAGAGAGAGAGAGAGAGAGAGAAAGAAAACACACACCAAAAATATAAGACCAAAAAAGAAACGAAAAGAAAAAATAACAGAGTCATCGAAGAAAGAAAGAAAGAAGGCACCCCCACCCCCCCGAAACCATAAACATGGCACCAAACCATCCGAAGAGAAGTGACAGCGGCGGCGCTCCCCACATACCCCTCTCCGCCCTTTGGCACTAGTTGAAGGCATAGGCACTGGCACTTGACAACGCCTCAAATGCCACAATTCATTAGCTACACGTCCTCAAGATGCCTTCAAGATGCTTCGGAAATCGCTAACAAGGTTGTATCCACGGCCTTGTCATCTTTAACTTAGGGGCGATAAAAATATTTTAGGGAAGGGGGAGGAAGGGGAGGAAGGAGAGGAAGGAAGGAAGGGAGGGAGGGAGGGGATGGTGAGGGAAGAGGAAAAGGGAGAGGGAGGAGGAGAGGGAAGAGGGGAGAGGGGAGGGAGGGATGGAGGGAGAGAAATAGAGAGAGAGAGAGAGAGAGAGAGAGAGAGAGAGAGAGAGAGAGAGAGAGAGAGAGAGAGAAGGTAGGAAAAGAGCGGAAAAAATAGAATAAGAAAGCGCAAGACAAGGAAAAAAACGGTAAGAAAGAGTATACGAATAAAAAAATCAAAACAAAGCCAAAGAACAACAGACACACCAAACAAACAAACAAAAAACTCAAACAAATCCACTACGGAAAACAAACACGAAAAAAAAACAAAGAAAAACAAAACAAACAGCACATCCACACATAAAACAATATCCTACCCAAAGAAAAATGACAAATCTACATGACACTTAACCTAGACATCTCTACATAGGCCTATGAAGGGAGCGAGATAACTCACGCACTTCAGGTACTCGCCAAGCTCCTGGTCTCTCACCTGAAGAGATAAGAAAACATGTTAATCCAAGTCAGGTCACACAGACACCCGCAGATAAGCGCATTCATAAACAGGTTGTCAGAGGTTTGGGCGAAAAATATGTTTTGACGTCAAAAATGATTTTTTTTTTCTATGTTTCTGCTTTACAAAATATGAATGATTGTAAAAGGTGTAAATATTTTTTTTTTTTTAATTTCGTTCTTGTGTTTTTTTTTTTAATCACTATCATTTTTGAATAAGACGAAAAAAGCAGAGATGGGGAATGAAAAACAAAAATAAAATTGCAAGAATAATCGAACGGAAACTGATGATCGATGTATGGAGATAAGGATAATGAGAGAGAGAGAGAGAGAGAGAGAGAGAGAGAGAGAGAGAGAGAGAGAGAGAGAGAGAGAGAGAGAGAAAACGAAGAATATAAATAATAAAGGAAAAAAGGGAATAAAGAACTGAACAATTGGTCAAGGGCGGGAGGGAGGGAAGCCACACAGAGCCATCTATCGGCAGAAAATGGCAACAGTTTTGGTGCAGAGAGGTTTTGCGAATTGATGAAAGGGCAATTTCCCGCAATCTCCGGGCGTGGCGTGTGTCTGGGGCGGCGGCTGTGCAATGGCGGAGGCGGAGGAGGTGGCGGGGGTGGTGGGGAGGGGGGGAGGTTGCTGCAGAAAAGAGAGGGGGGAGGGGGGTAAAGAAGGGCCATGCTGGTTCCGGAGGTTTTAGGATATAGGCCTTGGTTTATTTTCTTTTTTTGTTTAATGACCTTTTTCTCTTCATATGTCTGTCACTGCTATAGACACAAAGACACTGACACACACACACACACACACACACACACACACACACACACACACACACACACATACACAGACTTATATATTCACACAGAAACACACATACATACACACAAACACACACACACACTGAAACACACACACACACACAGACTGATATATTCACACAGAAACACACACACACACACACACACACACACACACACACACACACACACACACACACACACACACACACACACACCGGCTGGCTATAATCGCTTTTTAAAGGCGACAGACCGACACAGTGTTTAAACTCACAAGGGGAAAGAGCCGGAAGAGGGGATACAGGGAAGGGGAATATGAGAATGAAATCAATTTATTCATTCAATAATTGCTAATGATACCAACAATAACAAAAAAAACAACAAAAAAACAATGATAATCAGACCAGTAATAAGGATTCATAACATCATAAGACTAGTAAAAACAACAAAACAATAATAACAACAAGCATATAAGGGCAAAACAATAAACATTAATTACCATCTGGCTCCTAAAGAACAACAACAAAAATGACACCAACAACAAAAATAATAATAAATGATAATAATGATCTCAATAAAAATTACAACGCTCATCAAACGCACATACGGTACATTTGAACATCGCCACACGAAAGCACTGTCCGGCGCCGGCGAGTGTTTACAAAGCGTGTACGTGAAGTCGTGGCGTGTGGAAGTGGTCCTTATGTAACAGTGATTTCCACGGACGAGACGGTTTAATATTTTGCATTTATATTAAATGTTTAACTGGGAGAAGGGCGTGGGTGGGGTGAGGTTGGGTGGGGTGGGGTCGGGGGATTTGTGAATTCCAGTAATTATAAATAAAATATTTTAATGTTTCCGTGTTGGGAAAAAAAAAATATATAAATATAAAACCAGCAACTATAGAAATCAAAACATATCCAATTTAATTATTTAGATAGAGATAAATCAAAATAACATAAATATATTTCAAACAAAACAAATTAGAAAGTGAAATAAAAACGGGGAGGGAGGAAGAGGGAGAGGGAGAGGGAGAGGGAGGGAGAGGGAGAGGGAGGGAGAGGGAGAGAGGGAGAGAGAGAGAGAGAGAGAGAGAGAGAGAGAGAGAGAGAGAGAGAGAGAGAGAGAGAGAGAGAGAGAGAGAGAGAGAGAGAGAGAGAGAGAGAGAGAGAGAGAAAGAAAGAGAGAAAGAGCGAGAGAGAGAAAGAGCGAGCGAGAGAGAGAGAGAGAGAGAGAGAGAGAGAGAGAGAGAGAGAGAGAGAGAGAGAGAGAGAAAGGAGGAGGAGGAGGGGGGAGAAGAAGAAGAAGAAGAAGAAGAAGAAGAAGAAGAAGAAGAAGAAGAAAAAGAAGAAGAAGAGAAAGAGAGAGACCAACCCCATTCACAAACATCCCAAAAGCATATCTCAACCACAATTCAACATGAGACTAACAAGCCCCTCAAGCATGCCTCAAGAAAAACAGTTTAGTCTCCAAGCGGGATGCAGCGATAGGGCAGGAAAAAACAATTTGGGGAAAAAGGTAAACATTGGTAAACATTCTGGAGAATCTTTAATCCTTATTTTTCCTTGTTAATTGGTCGGACCTGTTCCTTGGCTTCTTGTGAAAACAAGGGTGGAATAATAGTCTCAACATGACCCCATGAGGTAAATCATATATTTTTTTTTCCTCTTTACTGCAATTTATATTTATTATTATTATTATTATTATATATATATATATATATATATATATATATATATATATATATATATTGCAATACTACTAGACATAGATATAAATAAATAAAGCTTATTCTCCCATGTTTTAAGTCACCAAGGTTTCCCTTTCCCATCCCCAACCCTAATCACATTTACCAACTCCCGACAGCAAATTTAAATATTTAAATTTAAAAAAAAGTTTCAACCGCCTTAACGGTCGTTTTACACTGCGCTCTTATTCATCACTAAAGCATCTACTGACAATCAACTCCTCAGAGTACCTCTTTAGGTGTACTCAGTCCTCCTCCTCCTCTTGAGTCTAGAGGAGGAAGAAATGGAGAAGGAAAAAGAAAGGAAAGAAGGAGAAGAATAAGGTGATGATGATGATGATGATGATGATGATGATGATGATAATGATAAGGAGGAAGGAGACAGAAAAAAAAACAGAAGCAGAAAGAAGAAAATCAAAATGAAGGAAAAGAAAAGAGAGAAGATTAGACGAAAGCATAAAAAAGTGAAATGAAATGATTGATGAATGAGACACATTGAGGGAAGAGAGGCGGGCGGGAGGCACTTAACATTATGTCAATGCTGTCAATCACAAGTGTCTACTCGAGGGAGATACGAGGACAGGGGGGGTAAGGGGGGTAAGGGGAGAGGGAAGAGGAGGGAGAGGTCATAACTTTGATAACATAACAATGGCCACTGACAGGTAAATAGGGAGCTGAAGATGACCTGGATAGGATGGAGTGGTTGAGCAAGCGAGTCACAACAGAAGGACGAGAGGAGAGGTATAAGGAAGAATGGAGGAGACATGATGTTTCAAGAGGCTTATTGGAGGATGGGAGGAAGAAAGGGACTAGAGGAAAGAAGGAAATATAAAAATGAAACATTTAGAAATGTGTGTAACGAGGACGGAATAACGAGATTGGCAAAGGAGACACAGATTATCGTGTTGTGTACGAATATGGAGAATTAGACACACAAACGAGAAAAGAAAAGGAACAATATAATAACAAACTCTGTACCGTACCTAAGCCATCCAAAGAAAAAGACAGTGAGTGACAGCAATTAGCATTGGTGCGTGACAGTTACTGCTATAAATGCGGTTTCTGTCAAGCGGGCATTGAGGATGGCACGCACGCACGCACGCACGCACGCACACACACACACACACACACACACACACACACACACACACACACACACACATACACACACATACACACACACGCACGTACAAACGCAAGTACAACCACTAATGCCTAAGTCTCGCCCCCCCCCCTGCCCCCCATGGAAAAATATTCTTAAACGTCGCATGAGAGCACTACAGCATCCTCAAGCACACTACATGCCGCTACAAGATTTCCTCGAGTGCTGAATGCTTACACAAGAAGCATGTTAGTGAATTATTTTACTCTTTATTTCTGTTTTACTATTATGAATATTTCACACTTTGGTTCACAATCATAATTATCAAATACATATATATATATTGTTTTTTTTTGAGGGGGGGGGGGGCAGGGTGAATTGTTATTTCTTTGATACTATTTTGTTTTGTTTTTTGTGTTCATTCGATTTACATAAATGGATACTAATGAGAAAACGAACAATAACGTAGGTTAAGACGATGAAAATGTGTTTATGTTTGTATTTATGTGTATGTGTATGTGTATGTGTATGTGTATGTGTATGTGTGTGCATGTGTGTGTGTGTGTGTGAGAGAGAGAGAGAGAGAGAGAGAGAGAGAGAGAGAGAGAGAGAGAGAGAGAGAGAGAGAGAGAGAGAGAGAGAGAGAGAGAGAGAGAGAGAGAGAGAGAAAGAGAGAAAGGGAGAATGGGGGGTGGGTATACAAAGAGAGATAAATAAACAGCTAACCACTAAAAATAACCCTCATCCTTCATATCTTCCGTTTCTTCCAACTCCCCCCACCCCCAGTCTCTCTTTCTCTCTCGCTAACCCTACAAAATCTGCAACCCCCCCTCACCCCCCACTCCCCCAACAAGAACACCATCCCTTCAGGCTATCGATCACCATCCATGCTACATTCACGTCCGCCTACGCCCATACCCCGTCCCCCATCTCTATACTCAACCTACACCCTTTCAAAGTTGTTGTTTATTTTTTCCCTCACTTCCCTATTGACGCCTATGTCTTCAACATAAGGATGTTGATGTTCCAAGCGAGTCCAAATATGGGCGGAGCTTACGTCCAAGTAAGCCACGCCCTTCTCCCCTTCTCTCCCTCTCCCCCCTGTCATTTCGGCTCATGTTTCTAATTAAATGTGCGCTTTAACACGCATACTAATTACTGTGTTTATGTGTTGTTTGTCTGTTCCACGATGTGTGCGCGCACGCGTGTATGTGCGTTTGCGAATGTGTACGTGTGTGCGTGTTTCTCTGTGTGAGGATGAGCGCGCTTGCGTGTAAGCATGTCAAGAACACTATTCCGAAAAGAAGAGCAAAAATGAAAAGCCAAAGGAAAAGGGGCGAGAGAATAAGAGAAGAGGAGGGAGGAGAGAATAAGAGGAGGGAGAAGAGAGGCTGGAGGAGTAGGGAGAATGGGGCGTGGTCACGGCTGCGGAGATGCTGGAGATGACGCACGTGGCGCCGCCCCTCTGGGCTTCCCGAACGGGATGCTGAGGAGAAGGGGGAAGAGAGATGAAAGGAATAGAGAATAGGGAAGATGAAGAGAGAGAGAGAGAGAGAGAGAGAGAGAGAGAGAGAGAGAGAGAGAGAGAGAGAGAGAGAGAGAGAGAGAGAGAGAGAGAGAGAGAGAGAGAGAGAGAGAGAGAGAGAGGAGAGGAATCAAAGGGGAAAGGGAGAGAGAAGGGAAGAGGAAGGAATGGGGAGGAAAGGTGGAAAGACGAAATGAGAAAGGCGGAGAAAATGAACGTGGAAATGAGACGAAAAATAAAAAAAGAGCGAAAAGAGAGTGGTGGAGACAGGGAAGTGGAAATGAGATGATAGGGAGAGAAGAGAAGTAAGAGAAGATGAGATGCAAAGGGAGGAGAGGTGAAAAGGAAAGAAAATAAGGGTGGGGAGGGGGGAAGGGAAGGGAAGGGGAGAGGTGAGATGGGAGGAGCGGGGCGGGGAGAAGAGAGAAGGAGAGAAGAGTGGAAGGTAAGAGAGGAGTGAATGAACGGATGTGTGTGTGTGTGTGTGTGTGTGTGTGTGTGTGTGTGTGTGTGTGTGTGTGTGTGTGTGTGTG
>NW_028234438.1:16202747-16205247 GCF_977035675.1 Penaeus japonicus | reverse complement strand
TCCAGGTGGGGAGGGAAACACCCACTCCCCCCCCCCCTCCCTCCCTTTCTTTTCCCTCCCTCCCTCCTTCCTTCCTTCCCTCTCGACCCCTATTAATCTCATCCCTTTCCATCCTATATTTCCATCCGATATCCTTGGGATTTTGTGTCTTTGACTTGGCTGAGATTTGTTCTCTCTCTCTCTCTCTCTCTCTCTCTCTCTCTCTCTCTCTCTCTCTCTCTCTCTCTCTCTCTCTCTCTCTCTCTCTCTCTCTCTTTTGCCGTATTTTCCTGTGTCTCTTTCTCTCTCTACCTCTGCCCTTCCCTTTCCCTCTCTCTCTCTCTCTCTCTCTCTCTCTCTCTCTCTCTCTCTCTCTCTCTCTCTCTCTCTCTCTCTCTCTCTCTCTTGCCGTATTTTCCTGTGTCTCTTTCTCTCTCTACCTCTGCCCTTCCCTTTCTCTCTCTCTCTCTCTCTCTCTCTCTCTCTCTCTCTCTCTCTCTCTCTCTCTCTCTCTCTCTCTCTCTCTCTCTCTCTCTCTCTCTCTCTCTCCCCTCCCTCCCTCTCCCTCTCCCTCTCCCTCTCCCTCTCTCTCTCCCTCTCCCTCTCCCTCTCCCTCTCCCTCTCCCTCTCCCTCTCCCTCTCCCTCTCCCTCTCTCACTCACTCTCATCCCGAAAAACACAGCCTCATCCAACACACTTCATCACCACTTAACCCCCACTTCTGGAGAGATCCGTGAGAGATTCTTAAGAGATCCTCCAGCTCCTTCTCCTGCCCCCTCGACGTCCTACCGAGGCTGGGACTTCTTGCTGGACGGATGCTGGAAAGGCGACGCATGAGGATCCTATTTTGTTTGCCTCATTTCTTTCTAAATTCCAAGAAAATGGCTTTTTTTTTTTTTTTTTTTTTTTTTTTTTTAATACGTTCGGGGTCCGGGGCGAGGTTAAACATTATAAAGCAAGAAAACATTAATATGATGAATCGTGGTGATAAAAATAGTAGTAATAGACAATGATAATAATGATAATGATAATCATAATAAAGACAACGACAATCAAAATAATGATAATGATAACAATAGTGACAATGATGATGATGATAATAACAACAATAATAATAACAACAACAATAATGATAACATCAATAATAAAGACAACACTGATATCACGAATAACTCCAATAATAACTATAATAATAATAATAATAATAATAATAATAATAATAAAATAATAACAATAATAATACAAATAAATAACAAAATAACAACAACAAAAATAAACCCTATGACCCATAAGACAACTGGCTCAGCGTCAACAGAACAGGAATTATTTTCCCTAGAAGCCACCCAGACATTTTAAGAGGAAATCATCAGCTAAGTGGAAGCGAGGAGGAGGGAAAAGAGGAGGAGGAGGAGGAGGAAAAGGAGGAGGAGGAGGAGGAGGTGGAGGAGGGAGGAGGAAGAGGAGGAAGAGGAGGAGGAGGAGGAGGAGGAGGAGGAGGAGGAGGGAGGAGGAGGAGGAGGAGGGAGGAGGAAGAGGGAGGAGGAGGAGGAGGAGGAGGAGGAGGTGAAGGAGGGAGAGGAGGAGGAGGAGGAGGAGGAGGAGGAGGAATAGAAGGAGGGAGGGAGGGAGGGAGGGAGGGAGGAGGAGGAGGAGGAGGAGGGAGAAGGAGGGAGGAGGAGGAATAGAAGGAGGGAGGGAGGGAGGGAGGGAGGGAGGGGGGGGGAGGAAGAAGAGGAGTGAGGAGGAGGGATGAAAGGAAAGAGCGGAAAAGTGGTAGGAGGAAGAAGAGGAAAATGGAGTAGGAGATGAAAGAAGAAGAGGGCGAAGGTGGAGAAGGGGTAGGAGGAGGAGGAGGATGAGGAAAGGGAAGAGGACGAAGGAGGAGGATGGAAGGGGAATAGAAGGGGAAAATGAGAAGGATGAGAAAGAGGTACATAAGTAACTAAAGAGGATAGGAGAGCAAAAGAACAAAAAGGAATGAGAAAAAGGAAACAAGAAGGGAGGAAGATAGGGAAGGGGAAAAGAAGAAGGGACGACGAGAAGAGAAATGGAAGAGAGAGAACCCAACAATTACAAATGCCAGGGACCTCAACCAACCGGAGAAACAAGACCAAGAAAGAGGAGAAGAAAAGAGGATAGAAGAGAAAGAGAGGGAAAGAACAAAAAGAGAAGGAAAATGATAAGAAAGGAAGGGGTAAGAAACGATAGAAAAAGGCAAGGGCGGAAGAGTCCTACGGATCTCGAGACAGTAGGCGAAAGGTCTCTCTCTCTCTCTCTCTCTCTCTCTCTCTCTCTCTCGCTCCCTCTCCCTCCCCTTCTCCCTCTCCCTCTCCCTCTCCCTCCCCTTCTCCCTCTCCCTCTCCCTCTCCCTCTCCCTCTCCCTCCCCCTCTCCTCCTCTCCCTCTCCCTCTCCCTCTACCTCTCCCTCTCTCTCCCCCTCCTTCTCCCTCTCCATCTCCCTCTCCATCTCCCCCTCCCCCTCCCTCTCCCTCTCCCCTCTCCCTCTCCCCTCTCCCTCCCC
>NW_028234438.1:16192747-16195247 GCF_977035675.1 Penaeus japonicus | reverse complement strand
CTGCAGACAGGCTTCCGGTGATGAAGAGGTTTACCGCGTGCTTTTACTTCCCGCTTGCTCTACTTTATTCTCTCTCTCTCTCTCTTCTCTCTCGGTCGCTCGCTCTCTCTCTCTCTCTCTCTCTCTCTCTCTCTCTCTCTCTCTCTCTCTCTCTCTCTCTCTCTCTCTCTCTCTCTCTCTCTCTCTCTCTCTCATCTATCCTTCTCTTCGCCGTGTGTGTGTGTGTGTGTGTGTGTGTGTGTGTGTGTGTGTGTGTGTGTGTGTGTGTGTGTGTGTGTGTGTGTGTGTGTGTGTGTGTGTGTGTGCGTGTATGTGTGTGCGTGTATGTGTGTGCGTGTATGTGTGTGCTTGTATGTGTGTGCGCGTGCGTGCGTTTGCGTGAGCGTGTGTTCGAATCAAATACACCTTCAAAAAACAAGTCAAAATCTAGCAACAAAGACAAAGAAAAAAATGCCACCCTGCCCATTGTTGTTACTGTATTTTTTCCAGTTCTTTTTTATTCGTCTGACCTCAGGGTGACTGGGTTTGTTGACAAGCAGAGTTCCGTCTCGTCCCGTCACCTTAGTCGAGGGAAAAATATATTGTTGCTGAGTGAAGGAGGAGGAGGAGGAGGAGGAGGAGGAGGAGGAGGAGGAGGAGGAGGAGGAGGAGGAGGAGGAGGAGGAGGGGAGGGGAGGAGGGAGGAGGAGGAGGAGAGGAGGAGGAGGAGAGGTGGAGGAGGAGAGAGAGGAGGAGGAAGAAGAGAGGAGGAGGAAAAGAAGAGGGGAGGAGGAGGAGGAGGAGGAGGAGGAAGAGGAGGGGAGAGGGGAGGAGAGGAGGGGGGAGGAGGGGGAGGAGGGAGGGAGGAGGGGAGGGAGGGGGGGAGAGGAGGAGGACCGAAGGAGGAGGAGGAGGAGGAAGAGGAGAGAGGAGGAGAGGAAGAAGAGGAAGGAGGAAGAAGAGGAGGAGGAGGAGGAGGAGGAGGAGGAAGAGGAGGTGGAGAGGGGGAGGAGGGGGAGGAGGAGGGGGAGGAGGAGGAGGAGGGGAGGAGGGGAGGAGGAGGAGGACGAAGACGTGGAGGAGGGGGAGGAGGAGGAGGGGGACGACGTCAAAAAAGATGATGATAAGGATGATGATGATGATGATGATGGTATTGATGATGATGATGATGACGATGATGATGATGATAGCAAAAACCATACCGATGCTCAGCAAAGAGTGCATAAAGTTTTAAAACCTCACCAAACAGCGAATCGCATTAAAAAATCGCTAATCCCTTTCAACATGAAGACAAGACCCGCTAAGAATAGGAATGGGCGCACATCCCGCGGTCGGGCAATATGCCACCATCATCGAACTGAGAGAGTTATGCAAATGACATGCAAATGACGGAGGACATCGCCTTCAAGCACTTGATGAAGACCCTCGTAAAGTCTCCATCATGGTGACCGAAGGATGATCTTAAGATGTGCCTCCTTCCCTCCCTCCTTCCCCCTTTTATTCGCTCTCTCTCTCTCTCTCTCTCTCTCTCTCTCTCTCTCTCTCTCTCTCTCTCTTTCTCTCTCTCTCTCTCCCTCTCTTCCTCCTGCTATTTCCTCGGTTGTTGCTCGCTGTCTTCTTCTCTCTCTCTTCGCAACTTACCTTTAATCTCTCTCCCTAACCTGTTCTCCTTCCTAACAAAGTGTCTCCTTCCCTCTCCCCTTCATTCCTTCTTTCCTTCTACATCTTCCTCCTTCTCTCTCCCTTCTCTTTCCTCACATTCTCCCCTCCCTCTCTCCCTTCGATTCCTCTCTTCACCTCCCTACATCTCTCCCAAACTTCCCTTCCTTCCTTCTCCATCCCCCATACTCCACCTCAACCTCCCAACCTCCCTCCCATCCTCCCATTCCCTCCCTCTCTACCTCCCATCCTCTCCTCCACACCTCTTCAACTCCATCCCTCCACCTCCCAACCTATTTCTCCACCTCCCACCCTCTCTCTCCACCTCCCTCCCTCCCTCCCTCCCTCCTCCCCTCCTCCCCACTTCTCCACCTCCCACCCTCCCTCCTCCCCACTTCTTCACCTCCCTCCCTCCCTCCTCCACACTTCTCCACCTCCCTCCCTCCCTCCTCCCCACCTCCCTCCCTCCCTCCCTCCTCCCCACCTCCCTCCCTCCCTCCTTCTCCCGCCTATACATTAACATGATGGACGAGACAGTTTAGCTGGCACAGTCCTCACCACCGTATGTAAACATTGCAAAATATTTCGCGAAAATAGAGGGGTTCGAGAGAATGGGGGGGAGGGAGGGAGGGAGGGTGATGAGGGTACGTGCAGGGAGGGAGGAGGATAAGAGAGGATGAGGGTACGTGTCGGGGGAGGGGGAGGGTAGACACGATGTGGGGGAGGGGGGGAGAGGGAAGAGGGAATAGGCGAAGTTCCTGAATTTCGTGGATTGAAAAAAGAGGATGTGGGTAGGAGGGGAGGGGGGAGGCGGGGTTAAGGAGAGGGGGAGGCCGAGGGAGATAGTGGATTTGTCACGTTT
>NW_028234438.1:16182747-16185247 GCF_977035675.1 Penaeus japonicus | reverse complement strand
TTTTTAATTCACCACAGAGACAGGTCGCCGCGGAGGAACACACACGTCTTCTCACTACACAGTCCACCCTCAATCTGAAGACGTTCCAACAATGCTGCCGGGACGACCCACTCGGGCCGCGGGTAGAGCGCAGGCTCCTAAAATGTCGTGTTTCAACTTCATGTTTTATTTTATTTACACTCCCAATTTCTTTTTTATTATTGATATTTATTCTTATTTAGTTTAATCGGTTCTGGGAAGTATACTTAAAACACACATAACACATACGTAGTACTCCATGGTGTGATTTACAGGTTGTAAATAAACACGTTGGGCAAAGTGAATCAATGATCCCTGCATATATTATCGCCATGTACAAAGCTCCATCATTGTCGCTCGTACTAAAGCATGTCACAGTTAAATGGAGGAACACTGTCAGCAGGCGCTCAGTCAGTGAAGCTTGGGATATGTTGCTTATTACAATCGCGGCTTTTGTTTTTCATTGTTAGTATTATCTATTGATTATTGTTATATGTACATGCTTATATATTTCTGAATGATCTTTTCATATATATATCTGTGATTTACAAAGGATCAAGACCGAACAGCATACCCGCGTTTTAAAATGAATGACGTTCTAACTACCATTTTAGGTAATGCATTTAATCTCGCCCATCCGATCGCACCAACCTACCCCAAAGTCCCCGTATCACTGAAACCCCATCCCCCATCGCAGTCTCGGATTCACCCATAAAACACCAAAAGATCAGTCAGATGCGGGGAATGGACACAGGAAATCACCCTCCTCACCCTCCCACCCTTAAAAAAAGAAAGAAATAGACGTTCAAATTTCAGTGGCCATGAAAAGAGGTAGCAAGCGGCACCTGGGCGGCGGGGTGAGCAGATGAGGCGAGGACACAGACATCACCTTTTTTTATTTTTATGGCATCGATTTCACATTTCCAGCCGATTCGGAAATCTTCCTCGGCAAAGGGTCATCGTGGGACGTAAGATTCTTCGCGTAAGAAAGGAGGGAGGGTGTAGAGATCACTTGCTGGTCGGAGACTCGCCGTAAAAGAGCAGTGGCAAATTCGAGTAGCCGGCAACCGAAGCTCCAGCGGCAATTTCTTCCCACGACCGACACTGCCGGAGCGGAAAACCTGCTGCCGTTGGAAGTTCAATTCCATCGCTTCTCAAGAGCTCCATTGGTTCAAACTTCCTCTTTGATCACTAGAATGCCTAGTTAACGACTCTTCCAAAAAAGGAAAGTAGGTTGACGATAAGATGAATAACAGAGTGCGTTTGCAGTTGGAAAATACAGTTCAACCTCGGGTTGGGACGGTTACCGGAGTGTACGATGATCTCCCAGAGTACACCGCCGTGGCCTGGGGCGGTGTGAAGGCCCGAGGACCACATACAATGGTCGCTCCTGCTCCCTCATTTGGACGAGCTGAAACTGCAATTGTTTATGTAATTGGTTAACCCCACCCGTCCTCACAGCTGGTCGAGGAGACACTTTTGAACAAGGTTAAACATCGAGCGGAAAAAAGGCAAGATGCAAGGAGCGAGATCGGGTACCTGAGGCTTCTGCGGGTATCTCGACGGCCGCATCTGATCGGAATGTAATTATATAGTCCCTCTGCACGATTTTCTACCCTCGCAAGCCTCACCACGTCCTGATAGCGAAGGACGGCGGCAGGAGGAGTTGGCGCGGTGGAAGAAAATATTTGGCTGTCGACGCACCGTTTGCGAGTCATGCAAATACGATGACATGGCGGGGGTGCTTCGTCTCTGTAAGTGTTTCCGTAAAAGGACATACACCGTACTATCGTAATGGATATTATTCTTCCTCCGTTCCCTACACTGGAAAACAAATAATCGGCGCTAAATTAGAGAGAAGAAAAGAAAAAGCAACTATCCACGGGTCGCATCTGCTGTCTAGTCTAACCACATGCATTTGCTCCTCACTTTTACAGAGACTGTGGACCCCGGCCCTCACCCCGTCCATCTCCCCTCCCCTCTCCCCCTTCCTACGTAATAGTGAAGAGTTAAAAGGTCAAAGGGGAGAAAACAGAGTACACATGGGGAGAAGAGAAGGAAAAAAAGAAGGGGAAATGGGGAGGATACGGCACTTTGGGATGATAACAGGTAGGCCAAGGGTTAGTTAAGGGGGGAGGAGGAGGAGGTGGTGATCTTCCAAATAGAACAAATTTAGTGATTTTAGATTTGCAGTTTGATTTCATTATGGGAGACGACCTTGACTGCTACGAGGTTATTGATGCGTCGTTAATGACCGGTTTGTTATCGATTTATTGTTGTGTTCAATAATAACTTTTGTGATAGAAGGCGTGCTGGTGCTTCCATAATGACTGTAATATTGATAAAACTGCTTTTGTTGCAGGAATTATTTTCGTGTTACACATTTATTTATGCTTCCATAATTCATGTAATCGAAAACTGCATCTAAATCAATCAAGGGTCGAAGGCATTATGTCAGATCGAAAAGAGGGGGGAAAAAATC
>NW_028234438.1:16152747-16157747 GCF_977035675.1 Penaeus japonicus | reverse complement strand
GAGATATAAGAGAGAGCGTAGGAGAGAGAGAGTGGAGGAAGATAGAGAGAAGAGAGAGAAAGAGAGAGAGAGATAGAGAGAAGAGGAGAAGAGAATAGAGAGAGAGAGAGAGAGAGAGAGAGAGAGAGAGAGAGAGAGAGAGAGAGAGAGAGAGAGAGAGAGAGAGAAACAGAGAGAGAGAGAGAGAGAGACAAGAGACAGACAGGCAGAGAGAGAAAGAACATGCCAAACCTATCGAAACACAAATCTCCCCATCCGACAAGAAGGGAGAGCATCACATCTTCCACGGGAGATGACAGTCCAGCATCTCTCAGGCATCCGAGGTGGTGACGTCACCATCAGTCCCGACGGAGATAGAGACACAGACGAAGGAGAGAGAACAAGAGATGAGACGGATGAGATACGAGAGGAATGTCTGGTCTGTTTGTGGAGTCTGGCTTGGGTGGTTTCGATTGGGGTAATGGGGGGGGGGTATGGGGAGTGAAAAGAGGGGGGGTACTAGGGGATAGGGAAGAGGTCGGTGAAAGAAAGAAGGGATAGAGGGTGGGGGATAGATGAAGTGCAGAGTGTAATGGAAGTGTCATCCAAATGAGACAGAAACTAATAGACAAAGAAATAGGTCGATAGATAAACAGTCAAATATATATAGAAACAGACAGATAGACAACCGAATAGATAGATATATATAAAGGAAAACAGATAACCAAAGGGAGATAAACAGAGAGACAGGCATACGATGAAAGAATGCGCAGATGATTGAGCAATTTGGTGGAAGTAGGAAGGAAGAAGGAGGATGGGAATTGCCGACTGAAAATGGGTTCATGAGGGGACAATGCGAAATTGGCTGGGGGAAGAATGGAAATTGAAGCGGGGAAGGAGCCACTCAAGATATCTGCAAGTTGCTCAACAATGACTGAGGTCAGCTGCAAAGCAGTGGTTTCGGTGAGGTTTTGAGAGAGTCAACATGTGTATAGACAAGCGCACACACACACACACACACACACACACACACACACACACACACACACACACACACACACACACACTCACACACACGTATACGTACACGTACGTGAACACGCATACATGCACGCAATATCTTACTCTAGAACTGATACAAATAGCCAATAGTCACATAGTCACACACTCATACACAAAAGACAAAGGGACATAAACACGTACAAACACATACACACACGCGCGCGCGCACTTCACTTGTGTCCCGCCTTGAAATGTTCAATTTCATTCCATCCACATGCACACACAAACACAAGCTTCCTCACCCATGACCACCTAGCCGCTACCATGGCCACACCACGGATACCACTTCCACTACCGCCGGAAGCTACAATCTGCCCCCACCAACCACATCCACACCACCGCTATAACAACTACACCACCAATACTATAACACCACCACTACGATTAAAGCAACAATCTACCCCACCCCACCTCACCTACCATCGCCACGCCACTACCACACCACCACTACCCTCCCCCCACCCCCCTCCACCACACCACCATTACCATCGCAAACACCAATCACCCCCACCCCGTCCCACCTCACCCCACCACAGCCACGCCACTACTACACTACCCCTACCACCCCCACCCCCCCTCCCTCCACCAACCACCCCACCACAGCCACACCACTACCACACTACCCCTACCATCGCAAGCTACACCACCCCACCCCCCCTCCCTCCACCAACCACCCCACCACAGCCACGCCACTACCACACTACCCCTAACCATCGCAAGCTACACTACACCCCACCCCACCCCCACCCATCCACACAACCACTTCTGTGCCCCCCAAAAAAAAGGCCACGCCACCCCCACACTACCCCTCCCCTCCCAAGCTACACCCCCCCCCCCCCCCCCTCCCTCCACCAACCACCCCACCACAGCCACGCCACTACCACACTACCCCTACCATCGCAAGCTACACCACCCCCACCCCCCTCCCTCCACCAACCACCCCACCACAGCCACGCCACTACCACACTACCCCTACCATCGCAAGCTACACCACCCCCACCCCCCTCCCACCTCACCCCACCACAGCCATGCCACTACCACCAGCACGTACCGCCTACCATCGCGCAAGCTACACCACCCCCACCCACACACGCCCACCCCCCCTCCCTCCACCAGCACCCTCAACCCAACACAGCCACCGCCCACAGACCACACTAATACTACCCCCCTACTATCGCAAACTTCCAATCACCACCCCACACCTCCCTACCTCACCCCACCCGCGAGCACCCGCGCTACCAACACTTACCCCTACATCCAAGCTACCCCCCCCCCCCCCCCCCTCCCTCCACCAACCACCCCACCACAGCCACGCCACTACCACACTACCCCTACCATCGCAGGCTACACCACCCCCACCCCGTCCCACCTCACCCCACCACAGCCACGCCACTACCACACTACCCCTACCATCGCAAGCTACACCACCCCCACCCCCCTCCCTCCACCAACCACCCCACCACAGCCACGCCACAACCCGAGAGTTCCCGCGTTACAGTCAATTCTCACGCAGTATTGCCAGTTATTCCAGTTAGGCGTGTAACCTCTCTAGCCACCTGACCCCAAGGCCATGGAGGTAGTCTCACGGGGTCGGGGTTCTGGACACACTGGGAGGGAGGGACGGGGGAGGGGAAGGGGGAGGAGAAGGGGGAGGGGAAGGGGAGGGGACGGGGGAGTTGAAGGGGGAGGTTCGCCTGCATTGTCGGGGTTCTGACGTGAGTGATTTTCATTTCTCTTTACTTTTTTTTTTCTTCCGTTTTTTGTCTATTTTGGTTTTGTTTTATCTTTATTTTATTGTTATCTGTTTCTTTCTTTTTTTCTTCTTCTTCCGGTTCTTTATGTATCTGGATGGGTATTTCTCTCTTTCACTTTCTCTTTTATACACTCATTCTATTTCATTGTATCTTATTCTCTGTCTGTCTGTCTCTCGCACTTAATCTCTCTCTGCCTGTCTCTGTCATTCATTCTCTCTCTCTCTCTCTCTCTCTCTCTCTCTCTCTCTCTCTCTCTCTCTCTCTCTCTCTCTCTCTCTCTCTCTCGCTCTCGCTCTCGCTCTCTCTCTCTCTCTCTTTCTCTCTCTCACTCTCGCGCCCTCTCGTTCTCTGTCTCTCGCTCTTAATCTCTCTCTCCCTGTATCTGTCAGTCTGTCTGTCAGTCAGTCTTCTCTCTCCCTGTTTCTGTCAGTCCTGTCTTCAGTTATCAGTCAGTTAGACGTTGAGACTCTCTCGTCTTCTCTTTCGCTCTCCCTCTCTCTCTCTCTCTCTCTCTCTCTCTCTCTCTCTCTCTCTCTCTCTCTCTTTCGCTCTCCATCTCTCTCTCTCTCCTTACATCTCTCTCTCTCTTTCGCTCTCTCTCTCTTTCGCTCTCCATCTCTCTCTATCTCGCTCTCCATCTCTCTCTCTCTCTCTCTCTCTCTCTCTCTCTCTCTCTCTCTCTCTCTCTCTCTCTCTCTCTCTCTCTCTCTCTTGCTTCCAAATATCACACAAGATACATCGTGACGTCACACAATCACCAGGGGTGCGTTCTTGTAAGCGGATTAAGTATATGAAGTTACATTAATCCTCTTGCATCCACGATAAAACCCTTTTAAATGGATCTGCAACGAATTGTGAACAGAAATCTTTTGAGAATATGAAACGCGGGGAACGATAATTATAATCGTCTATCTTTTTTTTAGTAGTGATAAGAAGATTAAAGTAATTAGAAGCTTATCAATCACGACGATGAGGACTAGGAATACGAAAGCTAGAAAATTAAGATTGAGTATAATAAAACACGGAAAAGATATTAGTAGATATTATAATAAATATTTGATGGACTTCTAGAATTAGAAGGATGAGCAGAAGAATCACCAAAAAAATTTATATAATGCAAAAATGATTAGACTAAAGACAAAACAATAATGATAATCAATCAAAGCAACAAGAAAGAGACAAAGAGGAAAGTGAAAAACAAGAAAAAAGTGATACAATAGGATACAATAATTGGTACAAAGAAAGTCCACAAATGAAAGTGAACAAAAGCAAAAACGACAAAAACCTGTTGCATAGAGCTTGGGGGATATAAAGTTACGGAAGAGGGAGGGGTTAGGGAGGGGTTAGGGAGGGGAGGGGGTTACGAATATGGGAAATAATTATATATATGGGAAAGATGATAAAATGGAATATAACTTTATTCAGAAATGAAAGAGAAATTAGAGAGATCCCCCACAAAAAAGAAAAAAGAAATAAATAAAAATAAAAATAAATAAAAATAAATAATTAAGGGAACCATATCAGTAACGGGAATAGAAATATAGATAATAACAAAAATATAAACCAAAGATAATGAAAATGCACAAAATAATGGAATGAAATGAATAAATGATAATTCTAAGTGACATCACGAAAAAAAAGGAGAAAGAGAAAACATGAATAACTGGAAGGAAGAGAGAAAACGGGCGAGGAAACAAGGCAGGAACTTGATTCTTGGCAGTGAGGTCAGATGACAAGTTCCCACGGCGTGTCAGAGGTGACGGGCGAGGAGGGGGGCGGGGGGGGGGGGGAGGGGAGGAGGGGGGATAAGGGGGGAAGGATGAGGGGGATAAGGGGGACGAGGGGGGGGGGGGGGGGTGGAGGAGGGGGGGTAATGGGGGAAGGATGGGGGGGTATAATGAGTGGAGGAGGGGGTATAAGGGGGGAAGGATGGGGGTATAAGGTGGACGAGGTGGGGGGGTGAGTGGAGGAGGGAGTGTAATGGGGGAAGGATGGGGGGTATAAGGTGGACGAGGTGGCGGGCGAGGTGTAGGGAGAGGGGGGGTGAGTGGAGGAGGGGGTATAAGGGGGGAAGGATGGGGGGTATAAGGTGGACGAGGTGACGGGCGAAGTGAAGGGGGAGGGGGGGGATGAGTGGAGGGCAAGTATTAGTGGAAAAGGGTGGTATATGGGTGTGAGTGGAGGAGGGGGTATAAGGGTGAATGA
>NW_028234438.1:16130247-16135247 GCF_977035675.1 Penaeus japonicus | reverse complement strand
AAGGGTTTAGAAAGTAGAATATACAGATGAATATACGTAATAAAAGGTAATAAGATGATAAAAGATAATAAAAGAAACAAGAGAAACGCATTTCTACAGGTACTCAGAAGATGGCCCTTCCTTTCCCTCCTCTCCCCCCTCCCCCCCGGCTCCCTTAATTCCCCCCCCCCCCCTTCCCTCCCCCCTATCCCCCCCCCCGGCCCTTCCCCTTCCCCCCCCCCCCCTCTTTCTCCCTCCCTCCTCCCACCTCTCAACTAAACCAAGGTTACATCTCTCTTAGAGGCTCCCCCCCCTCTTCCCCCGGACTGAGGACCCTTACTCCATTCACCCCTGGATGCCTTTTACATTTCCCCTAGAACTCCCCTAAATCATTCACTTTTCCCCTAGAACTATATCCCGTTTCTTCTAAAATCCTCTTCTAAAATTCTTTAGAAAGATTTCTACTCTTCTTTTTAAATTGCTCTGATCTTTTCCCCTTTGGAACCCCCTTTCCCCTTCCCCTAGATTCAACCCTTTTCTTCCCCCATCCACTCTTTTTTCGCTTAGACCTCCCTTCTGATTTTCCCCTAGAATCTCCCCTCTCTTAGACCCCATACCCCTACAATCCCCGCCTTTCCCTTTTCCCTAAAACCCAAACCCCTTTCCTATCTCCCCTAATTCCCCTTAGTTCGCCCCCCCCTCATCCTCGGCCCCTCCCTCCCCCCTCCCCCCTAACATGAAGAGCGCCGACCACCCAAAGCGGAGGAGAAGAACTTTGATACGGCCATTAAAACACTTGGTCGGATATGGAAGGAGAGGTGGGGGAGGGGGGTGAGAAGGATGGGAGGAGGGGGAGGGGGATGTGAAGGATGGGAGAAAGGGGGGAAGGGGATTGAAGAGAGGTTTAGAAGAAAGGGAAGGGAGGAAACGAGGGGGGAGGGGAGAGGGTGTCATTACCTGGGCAAAATAGGGGGGTTAAGATATAAAGAAATATGAAATCTCTTTCAAGACGAAATTCCAGGGCGAAACCATCTCTCTCTCTCTCTCTCTCTCTCTCTCTCTCTCTCTCTCTCTCTGATTCCTCTTTCTCTCACTCTCTCCATTTCTTCCCCTCTCTCTCCCTAAACATATACTTCCTCTTCTACCCAACTAACAAAAAAACCATAAACAAAACTCCCAGTCCACAACCTCAAAAACACAAACAAAACTAACAAAAATAAATAAATAAAACTACTAAAAAAAAAAAATAGTGACGTCACCCACCCCGAAAAAGCAACAACTCCCTCAATGATTTAATATTATGCATAGACGACCTTATCGTAACGTAGTGTAATAAGACCTGTTATGTTATATGTTCAGGTGAAGGTTATAATTATCACGTCTTGGTGTGGCCGGGGACGTAAATCTTGGGAGGAACAGCGAGATGGGAGGTCGGATGGGGGGGGGGGCTGAGAGGGTGGTGGGGGTTTTAGCCTACGGTTTATAATTGTCTTTAGGTTTTGTTAGCATTATCATTTTCATTAATATTATTATTATCGTTATCAATAATATTTGAGTGAGAGAGAAAGGGAAAGAAAGAGAGAGAAAGATATATATATAGATAGATAGATAGATAGATAGATAGAGAGAGAGAGAGAGAGAGAGAAAGAGAGAGAAAGAGGGAGAGAGAGAGAGGGGGGAGGTATATATATCAAATATCACGCATATTTCCCCTTTAAGAAGTAAAAATGAAAAAAAATAAAATAAAAATAAAACAAAAGATCTATGAACATCCTTAACAACAGGTTAGACACTATCCTCTCTCCCTCCCTTTATCTATTCATCAATCTATCTCTATCTATCTCTCCCCCCCTCCATCTTTCTCTCTCTCTCTCTTTCTTTCTTTATCTCTCTCTCTCTCCCCCTCTCTCTCTCTCTTCCCCTCTCTCCTTCACACGAAAGAGCTACGACCTTTTGTCTCCAGTCTCTCGTATCCCCCCCCCCTCCCACCTAACCGATCCCCCCCTATTCCCTCCCCCCCTCAGCCCCCCCCCCCTTAACCTCCCCCCCCCAACCCCCTACCCCCACCGAAGAAGAAGAAAAAAATCAACCTTTGGCTCATGTCTTGTGTCTTGTGGCCATATGTATGCTAATGAAATGTGTCTTCGGGACCTCTACATTTACACACAATGACGAAGAGGGAGAGATCAGCTGAAGGCTTCTTCTACTTATGATATTTTTCCCGATGGCTTGTGTGACTGGCTCTGTGGTTTCTCTTTTTCTCTTTCATCTGTTTTTTTTTCTTTCTCTCTCTCTTTTCTCTCTTTCTGTTCTTTAGCTCTTTTTGATGTGTTTTTTTTTCTCTATTTACTTTGTTACTTTCTCCCTCATATTTGCTTTGTCTTTCGTTTGTTTTATTTTCTCTCTTTTCTTCCCTTCCTCCTCTCTCTCTCGCTCTCTCTTTCTCTCTCTCTCCTCTCTCTCTCTCTTTCTCCCTCTCCCGCTCCCTTCCCCTACCTTTCTCCATAACCTTCTCTCTCTCCCTCTCTTCCTTTATCTCTGTGCGGATACAGTACACATCATACTGGCATATATATCCATCCATAAAGTTGACGATAAATAATAAAGTCTGAGCCAGACGAGATAAGAAAGCCATAAAACTGCAAGAAATAAACACACTTCCTGAGCATTTTCACGGTGTCTTAAGAGAGCTATATATCACAGTAATATAACCTGGAAGTTGACTTTAAGACTTTATGTTTTTAAATTCCTGAGATCATATTCCGTAAAGGAAATATGCAATTGGCCTTTTCGTCTTATAAAGTCTATTACATGGCTTCTTTTTCGTTTTTAATCAAATGTCATCTTATTTCTTTTATTCTTATTATAAACATCATAATAGGAAAACACAAGTATGGAATGCAAACGACATAACAACTACTTAGAATCCATAAATATCGAAAAAAGAGGATTAATACACAATATGTAAAACAGGACGGGAACATACTAATAATAATATCAAAACTAGAAAAAAAAAAAATCAACGACAAATTAATGATCAGGATATCAATAAACATCCAACTAATAAAACCAAGGATAAATACAGCGCTCACAACAATAATCGAAATAACTCAAATAAAAAGCAATCAACATAAGGTATAAAAATCCTAATAATATAATAATATCATCAACAAGCCCTTTCCGCCCCCGGTCGCGAGAGGGCGCCACCACGTCGAGCCATTACGCTAATTAACCACAAAAATAATCACAGCCGAGCTCCAGAGAAGATTAGAAATAATGATAACATCAAATAACTTAAGCCTTTTGCTCTAATCACATCGCAGGCGGTACTGACGGGCGACCGAGCGTGGCTAATGTCGAGAACGTAACACGGATATAATGCCGAGCGCAACGCGTGGGATCCCAGTGGGGAAGGAGGGAAGATTTTTAAAATTACGGGTTGTCTTTTGGAGCTCTTGTGTTAATTTGATTATGCGTTGTTGCTCTTAATTATCATTAGTATCATGAATGTTATTTAACACCATTGCTTTTATTATAACTATTACTATTATCACTATTATCATTATTTTCATCATTATCATTAACCTCACTATTATCAACGTCCTTACTATTATGATTATCATCATTAATGTTATTATTATGATTATCATTATCAATATTAAGGATACGGTGATGATGATTACAATCAGAAATATGGCTGGGATAGTGATAATGGAATCAGTAATCATAATGATATTGATAATGATAATCATTATCATGCTGATAATTGTAATATCAACAATATTGACAGTTTTCTTCATCATGATGGTACGACTAAAATCACTAATAATAACTATAAAAGTGACAGTAATACCAATAATGATAATGATAATGCTAGTGATCATAATATTAGTAACGTGATAACAATTATAACATCATTTAAAAATGACACCAATAATGGCAAAAAATGACAAAGATAATATTACCCAAACACCTAAAACTCACATTCCAAACACCCTGAACCCTTTACGTGACCGCTTAAATGAGAAAAAAATATAAATACTTAATCTTCTGCCCCCTTCTTTGTCCATAGAGCCTCGGGCATTCGGACATATGGCGAATTCCTGTGGCAGGTTCATTTATCTGGGACATATATTCTTACTCGTATATATATATATACATGTTGTTGGGTCATGGGTTGGGCCATGGATGAATATTTGTTTTCATTTTGTCGTGTTTTTTGTTGGTTTGGTTTTCTGTTTTGGATATGTTGTTGGGTGTCTTATTTAGTATTTGTCTTCACTGTTGTTGTTATCATTATCGTTGTTGTCACTATCATTGTCTTGAATATAGTGCAATCGATATTAAGATTACAGCTACTAATCTCGTTGATTTTAGACAATGTTATATAATGAATAAATTTTCAAGAAGGATAATTGATAATGATTATGATAATAATAATGAAAATGATAATAACAATTATAAAAACAAAGATAATACCATAACCATCACCGGTAACATCATTAACATCGTTATCATCACTATTTCTATCATTGTCATCATACTTCATATCAACATCATCATAAATCATCATATTATATAAAAAAAAATCACCAGTTCCAATTTTTTTCAAACAAACATTTGAGAAAGACTTAAGCAACATCCCAGCATAGTGAACCAAGTACTTAGATTTTACAGCACATAAAGCATGAAATAAAAGATAAATCATGCAATAGGATCAAAGGTTGGAAATTTAAAGATAAAATGATAAAATAATTAAATAAAGATACAGAACGATTGGCGGAGAGATAAATACCAAAAACAGCTAATCAAATCACAAGAAAAACCGGAAGAAGAACGAAAACAACAAAACAAACAAATAATCTCCCTCCAAAGGACAGGAAAGAAGAAGAAGAAGAAGAAAAAAAACAGATAAACAAAGAAGTCCCTCCTTAAGCACCGGAAAAAAAAACTAAAAGAAGAGAGAACATTTAAAACACTTTAGAAATAAATAAGAACAAATCCAAAGAACAAACACGGGA
>NW_028234438.1:16117747-16125247 GCF_977035675.1 Penaeus japonicus | reverse complement strand
TTTTTCTACCTCCGAGGGCCCTTCTTCACCTCATCCCTCACGCCCTGACGCCCTCACGCCCTCTCGTTTCTTTTTCTCTTTTAGTCTCCCTTTCTCTCTCAATTTCTTAGTCTCTCAGAATCTCTTTCCCTAGCTCTCTCTCTCTCTCTCTCTCTCCTTCTCTCCTTCTTTTCTTCCTCCTCTCTGTTTCTCCTTCCCTCCCTCTCTCCCTCTCCCACCTTCCCTCCCTCTCCTCCAACCATCCTTCCCTCCCACCCACCCTCCTTCCCTCTCCCCCACCCATCCTCCCTCCCTCTCCCCCACCCATCCTCCCTCCCACCCTCCTTCCCTCTCTCCAACCCACCCTCCTTCCCCCTCCTTTCCTCCACCCTCTCCCCCTCCATCTCCCTCTCTTCCCTCCACTGACCTAACTCACCTGTCTCAAGAGCACCGCGGCCGCCCCGGGGACACTTACCTGTAATAAAAGGTAATCGTTATTAGATTTGTCTGTCATCGGAAGGCCGGTTGTAATTGATAATTATTGTCTCTCCATCTGTTATCATTTCTTTTAGTGTTGGATAATGGCGGCTGACATTTTTCTTTCTCTCTCTCTTCGTCGGTTTAATGTCTTTATGGCTGTGGGTCCATTCCAGAGTTTTAGATTTTACTGTCTGTTTTTTTTTACTGTCTGTTTTTTTACTGTCTGTTTTTTTACTGTTTGTTGTTTTACTGTCTGTTGTTTTGCCGTCTTTTTTTTTCTTTTTTTTAATGCTATTGTGATAAGTTGATATATTATTATCTTTTTTTTATTTTTAATCTGATATTTTGAACGTGAATGAAAAATTAGACTAAAATAGGGCTTTTGATAATTTGTTTAATATTCTAATGAAGATTAAAAAAGGTGTACAAAAAATGTAAGACGTAAAATAAATATTTGCTAAACAAGACTAAAAGAAGGGGTGAAAGAAAATGAAGGGAAAAGAAGAAAACATAAAAATAAGGAAGCAAAAGAAAAGAAGGTTATAGAGCAAGGAGGAGAATATTAGAAGATAAAGTGAGAATGGACAAAAATTAATAAAAAAGGAAAGGAAAGATACACGAATGAAAATAAAGCAATTCGACAAGAGAAACATAAAACAAACAGAAAGACAAGTAAAAAACAAACAATCAAACAGAGAGAATTCCAATATGAGGAGCCGAAAGAAGGACATGAAAGGGAAGAAAGAAAAGAGCCTTAGGCCTTCTGGCAAAAGGGATTGGGATGGGGAAGGGGAAGAGGAGGGGGAGGGGGGAGGGAGGAAAGAGAGATGGAGCGATGGAGAGAATCATAGGTTCCCGACTTTTACGCTTGTAATTACTCCTATATTACGCTCGGCAGATGAAAAAATTCCCTCTCCTACGTCCTCCTCTCCCTCCCCTCTCCTCCTCTTCCCCTCTCTCCTCGCCCCTACCTCACACCTCGGCCCTCCCCTTCGCCAATATCTTTTTATGTCGTTTCCTCCTCCCCTCTTTCCCCTTCTCCCCCCTTTCCCTCCCCTCTGTTCCATTCGCGTCTCCTAATCTACCTTCGCGCACTACCCAATCTACTCTGATCTATACTAACATTACGCGTCTCTCACTCTTCAACCAGACCCCAATCTAATTCTCTACCCCAACTCTCCTATCTCTAACCCCCCACCACTACCTATCTAAACCCTCTCTACCCCCCCCCCCTCTCTCTCTCTCTTTCCATATACGTATACATACACACATACATAACTTACATGCATCCACAACAATCACACAACACACACACAAACACACACACAAAACACACACACCAAAAACACAACACACACTAATCCAAAACAACACCCAAACATACATACATGCAAAACACACAACACCACACACAAACACATACATAAACACAAACACACACACACACACACAAACAGCCACAACACACACACAGACAAACAGCACACAAACACACACACACACACAAACACACACACCAACACAACACACAACACACACACAACACACACACACACACACCCTCACACAACACACACAACAACTCACATATTCAATATATATATATATATATATATATATATATATATATATATATATATATATATATGTGTTGGGTCCCCAGTGTGTGTGTGTGTGTGTTGTGTGTGTGTGTGTGTGTATATATATATATATAATATTATATATAGTGATATATATATTATATATATATATACTTTTTTATAATACATAATATACATATATATATACACACACACACACAAACACATCACACGACACACACATCACACACACAAAATATATATATACTATATATGATATATATATATATATATAATTATATATATATATTTATTGTTAATATATATATATTATAATATATATAATTATATATATATAATTATAATATGTAAATATATGGTATATACATATAATATATATATTTATATATATATATATATTTATATAATATTATAATTATTATATATATATATATAAGATATAATCGCCCTCGCTCTCTCTCTCTCTCTCCCGCTCTCGCTCTCTCTCTCTCTCTGTCTGTCTCTCTCTCTCTCTCTCTCTCCCCGTCTCGTCCTTTCCCCAACGAACACACACAGGCGGATAAAAGTTGTGAGATGGGGGGGGGGGTAGTTCTATATTATACCTGAGTCATCTACCTGCGTCTCTCGCTAATTGGTATGTCTTAGGGAGAAATTGAGAGATGCTGAGGAGAAGGATGCGGAGGAGGAGGATGCGGAGGAGGAGGAGGAGGAGGAGGAGGAGGAGGAGGAGGAGGAGGAGGAGGAGGTGAAGGAGGAGGTGGAGGAGGAAGAGGAGGAAGAGGGGAGGAGGGAGGGAGGGTGGGAGGGAGGGAGGAAGGGAGGAAGGAAGGGAGGGAGGGAGAAGTAGGAGGTGGAGGAGGTGTTGGAGGAGGAGGAGGAGGTGTTGGTGTTGGAAAGGAGGAGTTTGGTGTGTGGTGGGCAGAGGGGTGGAGGAGGAGGAGGGAGGAGGTGAGAGAGGAAGGAGGAGGTGGTGGAGGAGGAAGAGAAGAGCGATGGAAAAGGAGAGCTGGCTGGAGGCCGGAGGAGGGAAAGAGAAGAAGGAGAGGTGAAGGAGGAGGAGGATGGAGAGAGAAGAGGGAGGAGGTGGAGGACGTGTTGATTTTTGGTGATGAGGGAGGAGGAGGGGGATGTTTGGGAGTAGTGGTGAAGGATGGGGAGAGAGGAAAAAAGAGCGCACCAAGGTGAAGAGGTTGGTTGGTTTGGTGGAGGACAGGTGTTTGATAGAGGAGGAGGAAGCAGAGAAAAGAGGAGTGGATCAGGGACTTCTGTAGGATGAGGAGGAAGGAGCAGGTTAAAGAGATAGGAGGAGGAGATGGAACGTCAGAGGAGAGAGGAAAGAGGAATTAGGAAGGGGAGAAGAGACAGCGGGAGGAGGGAGGACTGTAAGGGACAAGAGGGAGGAGGAGGAAGGGGGGGGAGAAGCTTGCGAGCTTAAGGAGAGAAGGAGACAGAAAGAGAGAGACCCGCCCCAGGCGAGAGAGAGACGGGAGAGAAGAGAAAGAGTAGGAGAGAGTAGGAGAGATAGGTGGGAATGGCGCAGATATTCTCGAGAGAGATGATGAGAGAGATGAGACCAGAGGCAAGTAATAGAGAGAGAGAGAGTAGAGGAAGAGAGAGAGAGAGAGGGGGGGGGGGGGGGGGGGAGAGAGAGAGAGAGAGTGTGGAGAGAAGAGAGAGAGATGTGTAACTTAATAAAAAGAATATGACAAAAGAAATGACAAAAACAATGATAAACAATAAAGGAAAGCAAAAAACAAATAAAGCAAGCACAACAACGGAAAATACACAACATCTAATTAAAAGCTGGATAATAACAACAACCACAACAACACCAACAATATCAATAATTATAATGATGATAATATATTGCTACGAACACTCAGCTAAAATCAAGCTCAAAGAAAACGGGAATTGCTTTAAGTGTCCAGCCCACGACAAGAGTTGATATACTCATTAGCGTTAATGAACCTGTAATTAGAGCCAGGCTTTGGAAAGATGAAGGTGGGGTGGAGGAGGGGGAGGGGGGGGGGAGATTAGGGAGATGGGTTAGGGAACGAGAGGATTGGGGTGGGAGAAAGGAAGGAGGAGGAGGAGGTGGAGGAGGAGGTGGAGGAGGAGGTGGAGGAGGAGGGGGAGGAGGAGGGGGAGGAGGAGGGGGAGGAGGAGGAGGAGGAGGAGGAGGAGGAGGAGGAGGAGGAGGAGGAGGAGGAGGAGGAGATGGAGGGGGAGGAAGAGGAGGAGGAGGAAAAGGGAAGGAGGAGAGGAGGAGGAGCAGGAGGAAGGATTGGCCAAGAGGGGGGGTGGGGTGAAAGTAAAGGGTGGGTAATAGAACACAAAGGGGGGAGGGAGAGGGGGGGAGAGGAGGAAGGGAAGAGAGGCACTATCTTCCGAGAGGTAGAGGAGGTTATTGCTTTGCCGCCGAGGGTACCATTCGTTACCACTTAATGGTATTAGGAGAAGGGGTTTCTATGGTACGAGCACATGCGATGGTACAATGCGACCTCTCGTTGGGGAAAGGAGACGTAAATGATTCTGATATATGATTAGGAGCGGCGGGTTCTGATCGTGATGATATAATGATAATGATTTGCAGGAATGTAATTTGATATGTCAGGAGACAAAGGTTTTTTAAGTTTTAAAGCACGAGAAGGAAATATTTGGTGATATTACGGGAAGAACTGGAGGTTTTATCATCGACAATATCGTATCATTAGAGTGGTACAGTTGTTGATTAAAATCATGTAAAAAAAAATCTATTCAAATCCCCTCAAAACAAAAGTCACGATTAGATATGAGTTACGAAAATGCAAATAGGAGCGACCAAAGACACGAACTCTCTCAGAGTGGCATCAACAGGTTCAAGGTTCTTAAATCAGACAGATTCCCACAGCTAAAGACATACTTCGAGAGAGATTAATGACGATGCCGCCGACGAGGGTAAAAATACCTATACAATTACCTCTTAAATGAGGAACTTGTGTAATATTTTTTCACGGCGGAGACAAACACATTCCGCACCGCACCTAATTAGGGTTCTAATTAATGGGATATAAACGGTTAATGATGCTAATGGTACCTTACCTAGGTGTCATAGGCCCTAACGGAAGCTTTCCTTTACCCTTTCCTCTCCCTTACCCTTCCTATCCTCGAGGCCAAGACTGACCTCAGTGACTTGGGGTAGTGTACATTCAACACGATTAAATTGATTATGGTACTGTAATTTTTCCCATGTCAGCGTGGCATTTCGAAGTCGAGGAAAAACACAGTGAGTTTGAATAAGAGCATGTCCAAAGGCGATGGAAAGTGTGTGTTGGACTCAGTTATTGATTCTGATGGAAGCCATCATTTCTACGCGACGGTCTCATCACAGATCCTAGGGATTCAAGTGGCTGCAGTCTATATAAGTATAACATACCCACACACACGCTCACGCGCACACACAAACCCCCCCCCCCCCCAAACCCATCACCCTCCCCCCACCCCACACAACCACCACCCCACCCACCCACACCCACAACCACACCACACCAAATATATATCTTCTCTATATATATATAATATATATTGTATGTTATATATATATATATATATATATATATACTCATCTCTCTATCTATGATCAATTATAATATCTACATACTACTATATATTAATAAATAATATATATATATCCTTATATATATATATAAATTATATATCAAAATAAAAAAAATGCATACAAATACCCCCCACACACACAAAACACAACACCCACCACACACACACTATATTCTTAATATTATATTTATTATATATTTATATATATATTATATAATTATACTTATATAGATAATTAATATATATATATATATATATATATATATATATTACATATTATACATATTATATATTTGATTATATATTATTATATATTATATTATATATAATATATATATATATATATATGTGTGTGTGTGGTGTGTGTGTGTGTATGGGTGTGTGTGTTGTGTTTGTGTGTGTGTGGGTGTGTGTGTGTGTGTGCGGCGCGTGTGTATAAAGATAATCAAAATATCTAAATACATACATACATACCAAATATATATATATTTATTTATACTATATATATATATATATATATATATATATTATACTATCATATCATATGTAATCCCTATATATATATATATATTTATATATATAATAATATATATGCTACTATATTTCTATATATATATATCATATATATATATAATATATATCTTATATTTATATAATATATATATAATATATATATATATATATAATATATATAAATCCCCGCTCTCTCTCTCTCTCCGCTCTCGCCTCTCTCTCTCTCTCTGTCTGTCTCTCTCTCTCTCTCTCTCTCCCCGTCTCGTCCTTTCCCCAACGAACACACACAGGCGGATAAAAGTTGTGAGATGGGTGGGGGGGGCGGGCTGAATGGTAGGTCACATGCAATTCTATAATTATACCTGAGGTCATCTACTGCGTCTTCTCAGACTAAATTGGCTCAATGTCTTTAGGGAGAGAATGAGATTGGGTAATGCTGAGGAGAAAGGATGCGGAGGAGGAGGATGCGGTAGGATGTTTTACTGGAGGGGAGGAGGAGTGAGACGAGGTGGGAGGAGTGCAGGAGGAGGAGTTGGAGGAATAGGAGGAGGCGGAGGAGGAGGAGGAAAGGATGGTGAGGGGAGGAAGGGAGGGAGGGAGGGAGGATGTGAGGAGGGACGGGAGTCGGACGGGCGGCGGGGAGGGAGGTGAGGAAAGTCGAAGTAGTAGGAGGTGGAAGGAGGATGTTTGCGTGGAGAGGAGGAGGAGGAGGTGTTGGAGAAAGGAGGAGGAGGAGGTGGAGGAGGAGGAGGGAGAGAGAAGGAGGAGGTGGAGGAGAAGGAGAGAGAGAGAAAAGGAGGAGCTGGAGGAGGAGGAGGGAAAGAGAAGAAGGAGAGGTGAAGGAGGAGGAGGATGGAGAGAGAAGAGGGAGGAGGTGGAGGACGTTTTGGTGGAGGAGGAGGAGATGTGGGAGGGGGAGTAGGTGAAGGAGGGAGAGAGGAAAAAAAGGAGGTGAAGAGGTGTTGGTGGAGGAGGTGTTGATAGAGGAGGAGGAGAGGAAAGAGGAGGAGGGGTGGATGAGGAGGAGGAGCAGTAAGAGAGGAGGAGGAGAAGGAAGAGAGGAGGAGGAAGAGGAATAGGAAGAGGAGAAGGAGGAGGAGGGAGATGAAGGTAAAGAGGAGGAGGAGGAGGGGGGGAGAAGGAGCTTAAGGAGGACGAAAGAGAGAGAGAGAGAGAGAGAGAGAGAGAGAGAGATGAGAGCAGAGAAGACGAGAGACCAACGATTGAAATGAGAAGGTATGAGAAGAGACTCGAGATTCGAGAGGTTGAATGAGGAGACTGAGAAGGAGACGAATAATGAGGAGAGAGTAGAGAGAGGAGGGTTTACGAT
>NW_028234438.1:16107747-16112747 GCF_977035675.1 Penaeus japonicus | reverse complement strand
GAAGAAAGGCGGAAGAAGAGAGGGGAAAGAAAAGGGGAGGAGGAGAGGAAGAAGGAGAAGAGAGGCGGAAGAATAGAGGGGAAAGAAAACGGGAGGATAAGAGGAAGGAGGAGAAGAGAGGCGTAAGAAGAGAGGGGAAAGAAAACGGGAGAAGGAGAGGAAGGAGGAGAAGAGAGGTGGAAGAATAGAGGGGAAAGGAAAGGGGAGGAGGAGAGGAAGGAGGAGAAGAGAGGCGGAAGAAGAGAGGGGAAAGGAGAGGGGAGGAGGAGAGGAAGCGGGAGAAGAGAGACGGAAGAATAGAGGGGAAAGAAAAGGGGAGGAGGAGAGGAAAGAGGAGAAGAGAGGCAGAATAAGAGAGAGGAAGAGATGGGGGGGGAAGGGTTAGAAAAAGGGAGAGGATAGGGAAGGGGTAGTAGGAAGAGAGGAGAAAGGAGCGGAGAGAGAGGGGAAAGAAGGGATAAGAGAAAGGAGGAGAGGAGAGAAAGGGGCGACAGAAAGGAAAAAAGAGAGGGAAGTGGAGGAAGAGGGAAGGAAGGAAAAGAAGGAAGAGAAGAAAGCCGGGAAATGAGAGAGGGAGGGGAAAAAAGGGGAGGGGGGGGGGAGAAGGGGAGAGGAAAGGAAGAGAGGAGAAGGGAAAGGAGAGAGACGACGAAGAAGTAGGTGAGGGGAGAGGAGGAGAGAGAGGAAAGGCGGAAGGAGGGAAAGGAGAGAGAGGGCGAAGAAGAAGGGCAGAGGAGTGAGAGGAAGAGGAGGCGAAAGAGGGAGAGAAGAGAAGAGGTGGGAGAGGGAAGAGGAAGAAGAGGGAAGGAGAAAGGAGAGGATGGAAGAGATGAGATGAGAGAAAGAAGCATAAAAAAGGAAGAGGAAGTTAAAATAAAAAGAAATGGAAAGAAGAAATGGAAAGAAGGAGAGAAAAAGAAAGGGAAAATAGAAGAGAGAAAAGAAGGTGAGGTAAAGGAGAATGGAAGGGAGATGAGACGAGAAGAGGGGAAAAGAGACGAGAAGAGGGGAGAAGATATGAGAGGAAAAGACGTAAAAGAAAAGAAGGAAGGAGGAAGATTAGAGAAGAAGAAGGAGAATCAGTAAGGGGGGAAGAAGAAATGGTGAGGAGGAGGAGGAGATAAGAAGAAGTGAATGAAAGACGCAATGAAGAAGAAAGAAAAGAACAGCAACAATGGAGGGAGAAGAAGAGAGAAGACGAAAGGGGGAGGAGGAGGAGATAAGAAGAAGTGAATGAAAGACGCAATGAAGAAGAAAGAAAAGAACAGCAACAATGGAGGGAGAAGAAGAGAGAAGACGAAAGGAGGAGGAGGAGGAGATAAGAAGAAGTGAATGAAAGACGCAATGAAGAAGAAAGAAAAGAACAGCAACAAGGGAGGGAGAAGAAGAGAGAAGACGAAAGGAGGAGGAGGAGGAGATAAGAAGAAGTGAATGAAAGACGCAATGAAGAAGAAAGAAAAGAACAGCAACAATGGAGGGAGAAGAAGAGAGAAGACGAAAGGAGGAGGAGGAGGAGATAAGAAGAAGTGAATGAAAGACGCAATGAAGAAGAAAGAAAAGAACAGCAACAATGGAGGGAGAAGAAGAGAGAAGACGAAAGCTAGGAAGGAAGGAGGACATTAAGGAAGAAAGGGAAATGAGGAGAAAACAAAGAAAGATAAAGGGAATAAGAAGGGAAATGATGGAGAGGATGAAGAAGAGGGAGGAAAGAATGATGAAATTAAGAGAAGAGAGGATGAAAGTAAGAATAAGGAAGAAAGAGAAAAAGCAGATAATTATAGTAGAGTGGTAACAAAAAAAATGGGGAAAAATAAAAGAATGTAACAAGAAAGCGCCGATTAAATTGACGAACGTAAAAAAAAATAATATAAAAGGAAAAGAGACGAGAAGAATAATCAGAAGAAGGAAATGGGGGGAAAGAGGGAAAGAAGTGAATTATAAAAAAAGGGGGGGGGGGGGGAGCAATCGGCAAATGGCAAAAGGAAATTAAGATGGAAGAAAAAGAGAACAGGAACGTGTGTGTGCAATGGGATTCAGAAATTGACTATGCAAATACACATGCAGTATAAAGGTTTATATATATATATATATATATATATATATATATATATATATATATATACACACATATACATATATATATATATATATATGTATATTATATATGTATATATTATATATGTATATATATATATATATATATATATATATATATATATATATATATATATATATATATATCATATATATATATATATATAGACTAGAGTTCCGATGCCCCCTCCCCCCAAAGAAAGTAAATGAATACAGAAATAAATCAATAAAACAAAGTTACAAAAGTCACCATCTCCCCTCAAACCAACAATGCGACAGAAGCGGCAGAAAGAAAAATGATGCATTTTCTTGAAGAATTTCCAAAACTTGAGGAATTCCAAGATTACTGCGCTCCGGTCAGATAGGGGGGGGGAGGGGAGGGAGGGGGAAGTGGCAGGGGTGTGAGGGGAGAGAATAGAAGAGGAGAGGAGGAGGAGAGAGAAGAGAGAGAGAGAGAGGAATGAGGATGGAGGAGGATGGAGGGGGAGACGAGAGGAAGGAAAGCGGGGGAGAAAGACGAAGGAAGGGGTAAGAGGGAGGATGGAGGAGGGGAAAAGAAGAGGGATGGAAGAAGAAGAGGGAAGGGAAAGATAAATGAGGGAGGAAGGAAAAGGATGAGAAGGAGGAGGCGAATAGAGAAAGGGGGAGGGAGGGTCATAGAAATCTGCACATCTGGACATCAAACTCTAACCAAATGTATGCCAACAACAATAAGGTAGAAAGAGAGAAAAAGAAGAGAAAAAAAAGAAGAAGGAAAGAAGAGGAAGGAGAAAAAGAAGAAAATAAGAGGAAGGAGAAGAGAGACAAGAGAAGAAAATTGTCAACGAGGATGTCAGACAAATATGCTTGTTTCTTCTCCCGCATACATCTGCGCAAGACAGGCCACTTGCTCGGAATGCTGTGGCCGCCCCGTCATTCCTTCATTGTTTCATTTGAGAGAGAGAGAGAGAGAGAGAGAGAGAGAGAGAGAGAGAGAGAGAGAGAGAGAGAGAGAGAGAGAGAGAGAGAGAGAGAGAGAGAGAGAGAGAGAGAGAGAGAGAGAGAGAAAGACAGAGAGAGAGAGAGAGAGAGAGAGAGAGAGAGAGAGAGAGAGAGAGAGAGAGAGAGAGAGAGAGAGAGAGAGAGAGAAATAGATAGATAGATAGATGGATAAACAGATAGATAGAGAGGGAGATACATAGATAGATAGATAGATTGATAGAGAAAGAGAAATACAGAGCGAAGTAGAAAGAAACAAACAGATAGCATAATAAAAGACCAATATACAAACAAAGAGAAAATATGAAGAAAATCCAAGACAACCTCCCCGTCCTGTCCCCCTACCCCCTACTGTGAAGACATCTCACTCAATCGAATTTTTCTTCAAAGCGATGTTCCACCCCTCTTGTCCTTGTTGTTGTTGTTGTTTGTTTGTTGTTTTTGGTGTTGTTGTCATCGTCGGCATTCTTTGATGACTAACGACCTGTGTGTGATGACTGTGGAAGGCGGGGGGAGGGAGGAGGGAGGGAAGGAGGGTGAAAATAAGGAGAGAGAACGAGGGAAGGAGGGAGGGGAGAGGGAGGGGGAGACAGACGGCAGTAGGAAGAAGGGAGAGAGGGAGGGAGAGAAGGAGAAAGGTTGAGAAAGAATGAGGGAAGGGAGAGTGAGGTAAAGGAGACGAAAAAAATGTTGGAATGGAAACGATAGAAGGGGAGGGATATAGAGGAATATTGAAAGGAAGATAGAGGAGGAAAAGAGAGAAATAGGGAGAGAGAAAGAGAGAGGGGAGGAAGAAAGAGGGGTGAGATAGATAGATGGATAGAGAAATAGAGATAGATGGATAGATAGAGAGAGAAAAAAAAAAAGCAAGAGGCAGTGAGAAAGAAAGCAAGAGAGAGAAAGAGAGAGAAGGATAAACAGACAGGAGAAAAGGGGAAAGGAAGAAAGAAATGTATAGGCAAGAGAGAACCAGAGAGTGAGCTGGTGTAGAGGGACTTGACCCAGCATGAAATTGTCGCTTGATTGAGCTGTTATGAAGGATATCGAAGGATGACTTCACTCTTTTTGATACATTGTTATATATTCTCTCTTTTGCTTCATGTTTCTTTCATTTTCCCGATTCTCTTTTTCCTTTATTGTGTTTTTATTTTTATTTTTATTTATTTATTTATTTTTTTAAAGCATTATCGGCATTTAACTGTATGAATTTATTTACCTCGTATGATCTCTCTCCATACTTTACTTTACTCTTGCTTTTTTTTGTTTTTCTCCTTTTTTCTTTTTTGTGCTATTCTTTTAAGTCCTATCACAAATTCCAATACAATATAATACATTTAAATCAGTATACGGACTTAGATAATAGATTAATATAACAACAAGAGTAAAAGTGAGAGAGTTATCCTAGGCAAAGGTAGGTGGAGGGGGGTCATTAGCCCCTCCCCCTCCCTCCATAGAACACGTTATCCATCCAGCTGCTTCTTTTGACCTTTGACCCCTCCCATACTCTTCGTCTCTTTTTACCGCCTTTTACTATCTTTTTTTTTTAGCTTCTCTAACCCTTTTTGTTTTAGTATTCTATTTCTGTCTCCGTACTCTGTCGCTCCGTCTCTTTCTTTGTACTTTTCTTATTTTTTCTTCTTCTTCTCTCTCTCTCTCTCTCTCTCTCTCTCTCTCTCTCTCTCTCTCTCTCTCTCTCTCTCTCTCTCTCTATATATATATATATATATATATATCCCTCTCCCTCCATTTCTCTCTCTTTCTGTCTCTCTCTCTCCCTCCATTTCTCTCTCTCACTCTCTCTTCCTATCCATCATTCACTCCCTCCTACCCCGCACCCCCGCTTCCCTCCTACGCACTAACCCCCATTAACTCTAGTGAGGTACATAAGACAGGTTTCCTCGCACGTCAGGTTATCCCCCTCCCCCCCT
>NW_028234438.1:16055247-16060247 GCF_977035675.1 Penaeus japonicus | reverse complement strand
TTAGAAGGAAGGGTGAAAATACCTAGAACAATAATTGAAGGAACATAACAGAGAGAGATAAAACAACAACTAAAAACAAAGAACAAATGGATAATTGGGAGTGCTTAAAAAAGAAAAGAAAAGGGAAGTGATCGAGGAACATCAAACGGCAACAGACGGAAGACGGGAAGAGGGTGAAGGGAAGGAACTTGGGAGCGAAGGAGAGAGAGAGAGAGAGAGAGAGAGAGAGAGAGAGAGAGAGAGAGAGAGAGAGAGAGAGAGAGAGAGAGAGAGAGAGAGAGTCAAAGTCAAAGTCAAACAGAGAGAGAGAGAGAGAGAGAAGTGATAGAGAGCGAGAGGAAGAGAAATAAAGAGAGAAAGAAAGCGAAGTGAAGGAGAACGAGAAGAGGAAAAATCTATAGATAGAATATTTACATAGAGAGTAAATTATGGCAGACGAAGGAAGGAAGGAAAGAGCGATAAAGCTAATAAGAGCAAGGAGGAGCGGCGTGGGAAACACTACCCTCTTCCTTTCTCTCTCTCACCGGAAGTTATCATTTTCCGGCAGGTTAGGAATCAGCCGGGAGACGCCAGAAGCTCATCATTGTCCGCGGATGCAGTCAAGACACCGGTACGTTGCTATAAATACGTCTTTCCGCATCTAGAATATTCCGTTAATTACCCATCTCCTCCTCTCCCCCCCCTTCCCGCTACCCACCTCCTCCAAGGCTAATTAGCAAGTCATTAGGCTTGGTTTTAGCGGGTCATTGTTTGTGGTGGAAGTCTGTGCTGTGCTTTTAATTGCGTTCTTTGGGGTGATAATTGCATCAAGGAGGAAAAGAGAGACTAGGGGATCGAGAGAGAGAGAGAGAGAGAGAGAGAGAGAGAGAGAGAGAGAGAGAGAGAGAGAGAGAGAGAGAGAGAGAGAGAGAGAGAGAGAGAGAGAGAGAGAGAGAGAGAGAGAGAGAGAGAGAGAGAGAGAGAGAGAGAGAGGAGCAACAGTAAAAATGAGAATAAGAGTAAGAGATATGACTTATGAGGAATATAATTTACCTAAATCTATGCACATCGTTCATTAAATTTATTCATATATTTGTCTGTATGGGAGCACGTGCTTGCGTGCATGCATGCGTGTGTTTCTGTGTGTGTGTGTGTGTGTGTACTTGTGTGTGTATGTATGTGTGTGTGTGCATATATGCATTTGGATATTAATGTTTATGTACACATAATTTCAAATATGCACATATATGTAAAAGTGAAGTATAAATTGTATAAAATAAACTAAACGTGTGCCGTAAAGTATCTTCAACAATATTTCAATCTTTTTCCTTCAAAATACTTCAACATTCTACCTGCTTTGGAAGCACATGGCTACTCGGAAACTTACCTTTTCTTTTGGAAGCTCAAGACTTGTCTGAAGTTATCCAAAGAGAAATAGGACGAAGAAAATTACTTCCGAAAAACATACTGTCACTCACACAACCCGATTTTCCCGCCAAAAGTTTCGTCCGAATCGTTCGCTTTGGCCTCACCTTTCCACTATTTCCCCCGTAAAGTCAATAACTAGGTCAAAAATTCATGATAAACTATTATCTAAAAAAAGCAGGAATTCAAATTAGAGGAAGCGAAAGTAGGAGGAAGTTAAACCAAGTTGTCAGTTGTGATATTTCCCAGGACAGTAATTGTCGAGACGGAACGAAATGAGGTGACAGTTTAAGTTGCCGACGGCTCTTTATTGTCTTCCATTTTTATATACTCGAATCATCTTTTAAAGTTTAAATCATTCACCATAATGATTAATCGTATTTTTTAAAGGTTCTTTATCAAAGGCAAACGATTTTTTACGCTGTATTGCATGAGTTACAGCAACGATAAAAAAATCTTAGGTTAAAGTGCGTAAATGTTTTTTTCTCCTGTCCTTTTCGTTTTATGATCACCATCTATCCTAATTAACACCTTTAGAGTCTGGTTTTCACTTCTTAGACATCCATCTCTGCCACTCGCATAGCATATGTATAATTTATTTTACGTTCGTTACCTGTATTTTGGGTTCAAATTGCATCTTATTATTTTCATTTTTATTTCATTTTCCTTTCTTACTTTGTAATCTAAGAGAGAAAAAGAAAAGTAAAGAAAGATGAATACTGAGAGAGAGAAAGCGAGGGGAAAGAAACAGAAAGAGAGAGAGAGAGAGAGAGAGAGAGTGAAAGAAAGGTAGATAGGTAGAGAGAGTGATAAAGATAGAAAGAAAGAGAAAGAAGGGAGACAGACATTAATAAATACAACATAGAAAAGAGGAAACCGAAAACATCAAATTAAATCAAAACGAAAAAAAAACAAACTTCCAGACAATTGCATTCCTACCCCCCCCCCCCGCACTACTTCCTTCTTGCAAGCATCCTTCCGTCCCCCGATCGTCTCCATTCTCCCACATCCTGTCTCGCTCTCTTCCTCATGCATGACTCCCTTCATGCGCTTGATATCAACTGCCTGATTTCCTTAATTCTGCCCTCTCGCTACAACTCTCTCCATCTTCCTTTTCCCCTTTCCATCTCTCTTTCTTAACTCCCTCACAATTCCTCTTTCCTCTCTCTTCCTTTGTCTCTCTCTCTCTCTCTTTCTCATGCCCCCCTCTGTTTCCCTTTTGCATCTCCTATCCTTCTTTCTCTATACTTCACACTCTCCCCCCCCCATCCTTCATGCCCCTCCTACACCGCCTGGGAGTTCCTCTTAAATTCATTAATAATTCGGCAAGGGTTACGGCGCGGCGGTAATTCACGGGGCCGCCACCAGAGGGCTCTACCACTGCGCTGCACTTATGTGTTATAGAGATGGGCCGATACACCTTAGTGATAGTGTAGTCTACGGTAGGACTACTACATAGATATATGTATATATGTATATATATATATATATATATATATATATATATATATATATATGAGTGTGTATGTACATATATGTATATATACATATATATACATATATATATATATACATATATATATACATATATATATACATATATATACATATATATATGTATATATATATATATATATATATATATATATATATATATATATATATATATATATATACACATATATATATACACACACGCACACACACACACATTGCACATAGATATACATGTGAATATGCAGACACACGCACATACGTTTATGCAAAAGGACACAGATAGGACCACAACCATTTTTACACAGACATGCAATAAAAGGCATACATGTGCACACACAACACACACCTACGTGTATTTATGCACATATACAAACGCATGGATGCAACTGCGAAACTGCACAACATACACACACACAAAACAAAGAACGTCCATACATTCTAAATCTCTCTCTTTCATAGTTATTTGTGTCGTATATTTTTGTATATCAATATACATGTTTCTTTTAAAAATCGGTTGAATTCAGACCAAAATAACCGTTACGCGTTCAAAGCCACAGCCAATCATATGTCAGGATTTCGTCAACCAATTAGAATCCGTCATTCTTCTTAATCAGTGAAATCTGATAAAAACGTCAAAGCCAATTATGAATAAAATATAAAGTGTTCATCCATTTTTCATTCATGCCAATATGATATATCAATCGCAGTAAAAATCGGATCATAAAAGGTAGATAAAGCATTTTGCCAATATACGAAACGTTTAATAATTTTGATAATAAACGTCAACATGGCTTCTTTCTACGATGTTTTGTTTTCCCTTTTCACTTCTTTTAATTTTCTTCATTAATCTCTGTCTCTCCCTACCCATTTTTTTTCTTGTCATTTGATTTTGTGAAATTCATTTCCTCTTTCAGCAATAGAGAGAGAGAGAGATAAACATATAAATAGATAAATATACATATATATAATATATATATGTATATATATATATATTATATATGTATATTATATATATATATATATATATATATATATATATATATATATATAATTTAAATATATAGATATATATATAGAAAGAGAGAGAGAGAGAGAGAGAGAAAGAGAGAGAGAAAGAGAAAGAGAGAGAGAAAGAAAGACAGAGAAGGAGAGAAAGAAAGAAAGAAAGGAAAAGAGACAGAAAGAGAACGAGAAGCAACCAGAGGCAGCCAACCATCTACACAGACACCCAGACAGACAGCCAAGGCAGGACGCAAGCACATGGCTATCTCTGGGATGTAATTCCAGCCAATGACAGACTTTCCCTGACGGAGAGCTGCTTCGCGTGCTTCGAACACTTATTTCCCGAGATCGAGGTGCTTCTCTAGCCATGTGTGCAGATAACCTAAAAACTTTCCACTTCGTTTTTTTCGCATCATTGTAATATGTGCAATTGTACATGCCTTAATCCAGGTTCAAATATACAAGAAGGGGAAATAGTATTAAGGAAAGAGAAACTGTTACATAGAAGAATAAGGAAAGAGGATTAAAAAAAAAAGCATATGTAAAAATGGCTGACGGGAGGAATATGACAGTTTTTTTCCCGCCTAAACTCAAGACGGTAAATTTTCAGTCGGACGAGATTGAAAATAGAATCTAATATCCGGTTTGGATCCTATCAACAGAATTATGAACTCGAAAGAAGACATTTTTGTTGTTATTAATGGTGCTGATGTCAATATAGATAGCGGTAATGATGTAAAAATGGATACAAACCGTGGCTTTATTAAATTTCTTATCACTTAATGACAAGATTGATATTCACTACGATTGAAACGAATATTTTAAGAAAGTTAAGGTAGTCTACTGAATGTGATAGTACAAAAACAATTATACTTACAAAGTCTTGAACAACCACTCCCAATCTTAAATCCTCCCCCACTAAATATAAAAAAGATGAAAAGATAGATGAATCAATAAAAATGACATAAAATATGGCACAAAAAATATAACAAGCAACAACAATCTCGTGATCATAAAACCATCGCGAGAAATCACGCAAAACTAAAAAAAAATATAACAGAAACTAATCGTTCTCTTAGAGACCGAAAAATAAACAA
>NW_028234438.1:16016692-16027647 GCF_977035675.1 Penaeus japonicus | reverse complement strand
CCGTTTAGCATTTATTGCCTTTCGTACAAGTTAATTTTCCCTCCTCTCCTCCTCCTCCTCCTCCTCATTACCGCCCTCGCCTTGTCATTATTGGTTCTCCTTAATCCCTCTCCTCCCCTCTTTATCCTCCGTCTCTCTCCCTCTCTTTCATCCCTCATTCTTCCCCCTTGCCTCATCCCCTCACATCAATTGTCCTCTAAATCTGCTGTTATTCTTCTTCATTCTCTCTCCTTCTTCATCCCCCTCCCTCTCTTGTTTCCTGTTATCCTCCTTACCTTCGTTAAGGCAAATTATGACAGAATGGGGGAAAAAGGGAAGGGGGAGGAGAATGAGGAGAAAGGTGGAAAAAGGAGGGAGGAGAAGGAGGGCTAAGGAGAGGAGGGAATAGGAAGAAGAAACGATGGAGAGAGGAGGGGGAGAGTGAGAAGGTGAGAGAGTGAAGGGAAGAGGAGGAGAGAGGAAGTATGGAAGAAGGAAGAGAAGGAAAATATGGAGAACTAAGGAAGAAGAAGAGAAAGAAAGAATGAAGAGGAATGAAAGGAAAAATAATACAAAATGAATGTATAAGAAAAGAAAGAATGGAAGAAATGAAAGAAAAAATATATATAGAAAAAGGAAGAAAGTATAAATCAAGAGAGAGAGGAAGGAGAGGAGGGGGAGAAGAGGGAGGGACGACGTAAGAGCAGCTGGCAGATTTCACGTGTTTTTGTTGCCATTGAAGAACACACAGGGTACAGTGTTGGGGGTCATTGTTTACGTTAGGGGATACGGTCGCTATCTGTTTACATCGGTGAGTCCGGAGCGTAAAAATCTTTTTTTCTCTCTTCCTTAGCTTTTCTTTTACTTTCATCTTTTACCAAACTGACCTATAGAATTTAAGGCATTAGTCAGGATTTATTTTATATTATATGGCATGTATATAACGTGGATCACCGGCAGGAATTGGTATTCATCCCATTCAGCTGATCGAAGAGAAACGATTTTACGTCCGTGACTCGTAGTAGTTTGAAGTCGCAATCTGTCACTCTCGCGTCTTTCATTTCCTCTCTCCTCTGTGTGGAGGTATGGCATCAACTATTTATTCTTGAAATACATCGCCGAGACGAATTATTTCGAACCCACCGAACGGATTCCTTTTCTACCAGTTATCCGCAAAAGATACTTTGTGAAATGAATTTTTATAAGGACGACTTTCTCGCATAAACTTGATGCTCGAGAAGGTGGGATGGGGGGTGGGGGTGAGGGGTTGGGGGAGGGGGGGTACGAGGCGCATGCGCGGACACGAGGCGGGAAAGGAACACGTGTTTACATGAGTAGGAGAATCAACTTGATAAAGGTACCGCGAAAACCGAATTGCAACTTCCGTTTATTTCGAGTCTTCATTAGCCCGTATGAATTACGTTGGTTGATTGAGTTATGTTTCATTCAGTGTCAATGGGTAAGATACGATGTTAAGCAGAGAGGAAGAAAGAAATACTGAGATAGAGAGAGAGAGAGAAAAAAAAATATTCGTACAACAGCATTGGCTCCGCCCATCGTGAGTCAGAGCGGCAAAGGCATTGATCGCCATAAACACCCCCCCTTGGACCCCCCTTTTCCCCTCACTCACTCCCCTCCTTCCCTCTCCCCTCTTCCCTCCCTCCTCCCCATCACCCTGTCCTCTCCCTCCTTCCCTCTCCCCTCCCTACGCCAGCTAACTCCCTCTTCCCCCCCTCTTCCCCCCTATCCCTCCTTCCCTCTCCCCTCCCTCCCTCTCCCCTTTCCCCTTTCCCCTCTCCGCCCTCCCCTCTCCCTTCTCGTAGCTCCGTTATTCCCCCCTCCCTACGCTCTCTTACCCCCCCCCCCGCTCTCACCCTCCCCCTCCTCTCCCCCCCAACCCTTCCCCCATTTCACATATACGCACACACACACACGCACCGCCCCTTTCCCCTCCCTCCTCCTCAACAGACTTCCTCCCCTCACAGTCGCTGGTAGTGCGTGTGCGTGTGTGTGTGTGTGTGTCCCCTCTCCCCTCTCCCCTTATTTCACGCGATCTGAGGACGGGTTCTCTCCCTCCCCTCCCTCACTCTCGCGCGCGCTCAGATACGGTAGATACGGTTCTCTCGCGCGCTCTCTCTCTCTCTTGCTCTCTCTCGCTCTCGCTCTTTCTCTCTCTTTCTCTATCTTTCTCTATCTTTCTCTTTCTCTTTCTTTCTCTTTTTCTTTCTCTTTTTCTGTAGAAGTTTCTCTCTCTCTCTCTCTCTCTCTCTCTCTCTCTCTCTCTCTCTCTCTCTCTCTCTCTCTCTCTCTCTCTCTCCTAAAATCTCTATATCCTCCCTATCCTCCTTAGTCCTATCCTCTCTATCTTCTCTTCTTACCGTTCCCCTCTTTTTCCTTCCCCCCCTTCTACCCAGTCTCCTCCTTCCTCTATCCTACTTTTCAAGGATCCACCACCTTCCTTCCGCCACATCTAGATCATCCTTTACTAACAATTTTCATCTCTCATCCACTCCTCTTCAAGACCTCTTATCCACCACCTTCATCGACAACTCCTCTTCGCGCTCCGCCCCCCGCGCCCCCTCCCCCCCCCCCCCCCCGCCCCCCCCCCCCTCCCTCCCGCGATCTCCTCCTCGCAACCTCATTCTCATCAAATCATTCGCACCATCCTCTCCTTAGCTTCTCGTATCATCAGTCCTCCCTCATTATCAATCACCTCTCTATCGCCAATCCTCCATTAAACTCCCCTTCATTCTTCACTCCCCCTCCAGTCCACTCCGTGCCGATCATCTCTCTCCCCCTTCACTGTCACATCAGAAAATTTCACCCTTCAACTATCCTACCTATCAATCCACCTATCATCCACATCCACTCAACTCCTTCCTCCTCATCATCCACCAAATCCAATAATTCGTAAGTGGAGTTGTGGGGAATTTCTCCAATCTCCTCACTCGATCTTCCGCGCCCAACATTCCCCTCCCCCTCACTCCTATCACTATCTGTCCGTCCCCATCCAAGTAATCTTCCCTCCCCTCCCGATCTCCTTCACGCTTTCATCATCTCTCTCTCCCTCTCTCTCTCTCCTTCCCATCCTCTCATCGGACATCTCTGGGCCCTCCCCCTTCTCTCTCTCTCTCGCAATCTGTTTCTCTTTATATCTCTTCCTTTTTCTCTATTATTTCTTTCTTTCTTTCACTTTCTTCCGTTTTTTTCTTTTCTTACTTCTCCTTTTCTTCTTCTCTTTCACTTTCGCTCCACTTTGCCACTTTCTCTCACTATTGCGATCCTTAATGTTAATTTTGTTTATTAGTGTCTACGTTACTGTTTTTTCTTTAGTCACGAGTGTCTTTTTTGTTTTGTTCACTTTGCAAAGTTGTTGTCCGCGTTTAACTGTGCGAATTTACGTGTTCGATAATATTTGGGTGTTTTGTTTAATTCGATTTTATTTTCAATAAGGAATATGTGAAATAAGATATCTGTGTCAAGAAAATAGTGGAAGTGAAAAGTTTTGATAATAAATGATGTAAAAATAAAAATATTTGTGAATGTGAAATGCGTGTGGAGTGAAATCAACCTATGCATTGGCTATGTTAAAACCTAGATCAGTCTTGCTGATAAAACGATAATGATCTGTCACATGCAATGCTGACTTTGATATGAGAAAACAAATATAAAAAAAGAGAGAGTGAGAAAGAAAAAAAAAGGAAAGAAAGAAAGAAAAAAAAAACGTGATATTGCATTCGAAAATCACCCCCGACTTCGGGACGTGCGAAACGTGATGTGTGTATTCCGTAGAGTTTTATCCCAGCAATCTCGTGGTTGAAAAAGAAAAAAATATTTGTGCATTATTTTTTTATTGTTTTTTTTTTTTTTTTAGACTTCTCTTTGTGATCATGATAGATATTCAATATGAAAATCAAACCAACTGGAATAAAAAAAAAATATATGAAAATAAATCACAGAAAAATCAGATGACATATGCTCGTCCATCTCGCGTGCGTGAGACGTAAACAAAAATCCAAAACAAGAAAATAAAACAAAATTGTTATAATTCCATGTTGTGCCCGAGAAAATCAGAAAATTTCCCGGGTTACGACATGACGTATGCTTATGAATAAACTTACGCAAAAGTGACTTGTTCCGTATCAATCATTCACAGTTAAAACGCGGTCATGAGACACCCTCATGTCAATATATATATATATAAATACTATATATATAATATAATATATATATTATATATATATATATAGATATATATATGTGTGTAAATATATATATTAAATATAATATAAATTTATATTATATAATATAATTTTAAAATATATATATAAGTTTTTTGTGTGAATGGATACATGTCTGTGCGCGTGTGAGTGTACATCTTTATGTGCATATAAGGGAAAGAGAGAGATAGAGAGAAAGAGAGAGAGAGAAAGGCAGACAGACAAATAGACAGACAGACAGGCAGACAGAGAAACAGAAGAAAAAAAAACATAGAGAGAAAAAGAATAAAAAAAAAACAGATAGAAAAAAAAACAGACAAACCCCCCATAAAAACAGACAAAGAAACAGACAAACCCCCCATAAAAACAGACAAAGAAACAGACAATCACACTCAAAGACTCACACCTCCCCACCCCATCCCCACACACACAGACACCCAGACACCCAGACAGACCCACAGACACAATGATTTTGCGACACGTGCGTTCTGACATCCTCACGCGCCACGAGTGACCCTTGTTACCGGGTTTAGAGGTTGAAATTTGACGTAGACGACGCAACTGAAAACCAATTAGAGATTCCCGAACAGACTCATCCGGGAATGAGGGCGAAAGTTGGCGATTTCGATGGAGGACGTGAAGGAAAGTGATGAGGGAAAGAGAGGCGAGGGGAAGGAGACAGTGGGGGAGGGAGAGATGGGGGATGGAGGGGGAGAGAGAGAGTATGAGGGGGGGAGGGAGGGAGGGAGATACAGAAAGAGTGAGAGAGAGCGTTAGGGGAGGAGGGAGGGAGATAGAGAAAGAGAGAGAGAAAGAGAAAAGGGAGAAGGAAAGGAGACAGAGAGGGAGAGAAAGTGAGGGGAGGAGGGAGGGAGATAGAGAAAGAGAGAGAGAGAGGAAGGAGGGCAAGAGAGAGAGGAATAGAAAGAGGAAAGAGAGAGAGAAGAGATAAAAAGAGAGACTGATAAACGATAGAAAGAAAAAGAGAACGTAACAACGATAGATAGATATAAAAAATAAAATCAAAGTAATTGGTGAAGCAAGGGATAAGGACAAGGCAGAACAAGAGAAAGAAAACAGGGGACGAGAGAGAGAGTGAGAAATAACGAAAGGAAAGAGGGAGAGATAACAAGGGAAACCGAAATTGCTCTCTGGAGATGGTGAGGGGAGGGAAAGGGGAGGCGATAAGAGGGGAAGGAGGAAGTGATGAAGGAGAATAGACAGAAAAAAAACGGAATAAAAACTGACTTTTTTCTGTGGTGAAGACGATAATGGATGATTAATGAGGAAAATAGCAATAACGATGATTAAAGATAGAAAGAGAAATTACGTGATACTGAAAAGGGATTTTCTCCTTCTTTCTTCTCTTCACCTCCCTCTCCCTCTCTCTTATCGTTCTTTGTTATCCCTTTTATCTCCTCCTTCCCCTTCGCCACTTCCCTTCCTTTCCTGCTTCCCCTCTCCTCTTTCCTCCTTTTCCTCTTCTTTCTCCTTCTCCTTCCACACTTTTCATCTTTCTCCCCTTTGCCCTTCTTATATTCGTCCTTTTCCTCTCCTTTCTTCTTCCCCTCCTGCCCTTCCCTTTACCGCTCTCCCTTCTTTTCTTCCTTCCCTCCCCCCCCCCCCCCCTAATTGTCTCTCTCTCCCTTCCCGTTCTTCCTCCCCCCCTTTTTTCTCTGCTTCCTTTTTACTTTACCCTTACCTCATCCCCTTCCCTTTTCCCCTCTTCCCCTCCTCTCTTCCCTCTCATCTTCTCACAGTTCCCCCCTTCTTCTTTATTTTCCCCCTCCCCTCTCCGTATCACCCCAACATATTTTCCCTCCCTTCTCCCCTTCTTCCCCTATCCCTTTCCTCTCACCCTCTCCCCTCTTCCCTCCCTCCTCCCCATTACCCTGTCCTCTCCCTCCTTCCCTCTCCACCTCCCACTTTTTCCTATCCCCCTCCCCCACACACCCTCTTCCCCTCCCCCCTTCCTCCCCTTCTCATTTCACCCTTGGAAACAGATGGTGGAAACGGATCCAGTCACTTCACACACTGGTTGGGAACTATTTTAAGAGTCGAGCTAAATTCGCAGCCATTTGAGGTCGTGTGTTTCACATTTTTAGGAGGAGAGTGAAAGAGGCGAGTGAGGGGAGAAGGGAGGGAGGGGGGAGAGGAGGGAGAAATTTGATATTTTAATTATATTTATACTGATGGTGATAACGATGTCAAGGACTAATGATGATAGTGACGATAATAAAGAATAACACTTATGGTTATAATGATTGTGATGAATACGGCGTAAGTGCAGAATAGTTAGACGATGAGAAATCAATAAAACGAAATAGAAAAGAAATAAAACAGAAAATAGAAAGGAAAAAAGAGAAAAGGGGAAGGAAGGAAGCAGGGGGGGGGGAGGAAAGGAGGTGACAGGATGTGGTCAACATCCGGGTGATGTGCAGTGATACGGGTTAATGAAGAAGGATATACGATAGACGGAAGTGATAGAGTAAGAGAAGGAGTCTAAGGAAGGGTGGAGAGAGAGAGATTGAGATAAAGAGAGAGAGGGGGGGATAAAAGGGGGAAGTGGGACAAAAAGAGACGTATAGAAAAACAGACAGAAATAGAGAAAGAGAGAGAGAGAACGAGAGCGAGGCAGCCAGCCAGACAGACAGCACAGAGAAAAAAGAAAACGAGAACAGCCAGACAGAGAGACAAACAGGCTAGAGGTAAAAGGGAACGAGAAAGACAGACAGACAGACAGACAGATAGACCAGAGAGAAAGAGTACGAGGAAGACAAAGCCGACCAGAACACAGAAGACCGACAGGACGACAGATAGACCAAGGGAAAAGAGTACGAGAAAGACACCAGACAGACAGACATACAGTCAGATAGACCATCGGGAAATTTAACGAGAAAGACAGCCCAGCCAGACAGACAGACATATACAGACAGACAGATATACAGAGGGAAAGAGTACGAGAAAGACAGCCAGACAGACAGACAGACAGACAGACAGGCAGACAGATAGACCAGAGGGAAAGAGTACGAGAAAGACAGCCAGACAGACAGACAGACAGACAGACAGACAGATAGACCAGAGGGAAAGAGTACGAGAAAGACAGCCAGACAGACAGACAGACAGACAGATAGACCAGAGGGAAAGAGTACGAGAAAGACAGCCAGCCAGACAGACAGACAGACAGACAGACAGATAGACCAGAGGGAAAGAGTACGAGAAAGACAGCCAGACAGACAGACAGCCAGACAGCCAGACAGACAGACAGATAGACCAGAGGGAAAGAGTACGAGAAAGACAGCCAGCCAGACAGACAGACAGACAGACAGACAGACAGACAGATAGACCAGAGGGAAAGAGTACGAGAAAGACAGCCAGCCAGACAGACAGACAGACAGACAGACAGACAGACAGATAGACCAGAGGGAAAGAGTACGAGAAAGACAGCCAGACAGACGGAGACACGGGCAGGCAAAGGGCGCCATGGCGATCGTCATTTGTTTTTGTTTTCCGTTATGTCCGTTAATTGACCAGATTTCCTTTATTCCTGTTTGTTATCGAGTCGTTAAGTTAGCTTTGATGTCTATATTTTAATTGGATTATTTAAATACGTTGATTGAAGTGTTTTTGTATTCTTTTATGGAATTGCTAATAGTGTTATGACTAGTTGGGGACTTCGTTTTCCTTTCTCTTATATTTATTTTATCTATCCTATCCTATCCTATTTATCCTTTTATTCCCTCCTTCCCATTCTCTTCCGTTCGCCGGAAACAAATGGGTGTTTATATCTAGAACAACATAAGGTCGATTATTTCTTGTTATTGTTGCGAGAAATGATCCTTCCCTTCATCGTAGAAAATCCACATAGATTATTCTTTAAGAGAAGGCAAATAGGGATAAAGAATATTTATTTGTTTTCGTATTTTAGGGACAAAAAAAAAAGTATATCTGTCTCCTTCTATTTGTTCTGTATTTGCTGGGTTCTTTGTTATCGTTATTTGGTTTATGGGAACAGAACGGAGAGGATACGAATGGGAAATAGATAAAAGAAGGAATATTTCATTATTATGTTCTTTGTTCGAAGATGAAGGGGAGGAAGAAGAAGAAGAAGAAGAAGAAGGGGGAGAGAAGGAAGAGGATGAGGTAGTAGAAGAGGAATAAGAAGCAGAAGACGGGTAAGAAGAGGAAGGAGAAGGTGAAGAGGAAAAAGGAGGGGGAAGAAGAAGGGGAAGAGGAAGGAGAAGGTGAAGAGGAAAAAGGAGGGGGAAGAAGAAGGGGAAGAGGAAGATTATAAAGAAGGTGAAGCGGAAGAAGAAGATGAGATAAAAATGAATATGAAAATAAGATGAAGGGATAATATGGAGATAAGGAGAATGAAGAAATGGAGATGATGAAGAAAAAGAAGGCGAAAGGAGAGAGGGAGAAAGAGAGAGAGAGAGAGAGAGATAACAAATAGCGAGAGTAAACATCACCAGACGATTTTTTCTCGACGTGTCTGGAATAGAACGAAAGAGAGATTATCGTAGATGGAAGATGGTAGATGAAGTAGATGGAAGTTGACAAAACAAACTTATGGGAACCTTGGACAGGGGAAGGATTGGGGGGAGGGAGGAGCAGAATAAGTGAGGGAGAGAGAGAGAGAGAGAGAGAGAGAGAGAGAGAGAGAGAGAAAGCCAATGATAGAGGAAGAGAAAGTGAGTGTGTGTGAGAGAGAGAGAAAGAGAGAAAGAGAGAGAGAGAGAGAGAGAGTAAGAGAGAGAAATATAGAAAGAGAGAGAGGGGTGGGGGAAGAGAGAGTGAGAGAAAGCCAAGGAGAGAGAGAGAAAGAGAGAGAGAGAGAGAGAGACAAACAGACAGAGAGAGACAGAGACAGAGAAAGTAAATGAACAGGTAAAGAGAGAGAGTGCAATAAAAGCAGGAAGGCAGTAACAAAACCATAAAAAGATAAAAGAAGATTACACAGCTGGATTGATCAAATCCTCCCCCTTCTCTTCCTCCTTCTCCTCCTCTTTCTTCTTCCTCTTCTTTTTGTTCTTTTTCTCCTTCTCCTCCTCTTTCCGTTTTCTCTTTCTCTCCCTTCTTCCTCTATTTCTTTCCTTCCTCTCCTCTTCCACTCCTTACTCCTTTTCCCCTCCTCCTCCTCTTACTCTTCCCCTCCCCCTCTTCTTCCTTCCACTCCCTCCCTTCCTCCTCCTCCTCTTCCTCTTCACTTACTCTATTTCTTCTTATTCCCTCCTCCTCCTCCTCTTATTCTTCTCCCCCCCTCTTCTTCCTTCCACTCCCTCTCTTCCCCTTCCTCCTCCTCCTCCTCCTCCCTTACGCTATTCCTTCTTATTTCCTCCTCCTCCTCCTCCTCCCTTACGCTATTCCTTCTTATTTCCTCCTCCTCCTCCTCCTCTTCATTCTCATTATCCTTGCTCCTTCTGTAAACTTTTCTTTCCCAAAAAGAAATGCTTTGTTGTCAGTCATTTTATCAAAATGTATTATTACACACCAATTATATCACATTTTCTGCATCAAATTATTTGTTTTTTCTACATCAAATTTATTGTCTTTTTTACGTATTTTCTTTATTTTTTCGACAGATTTACAACAGGTTTACTGAAGGCCTTGAGTATTTCTCCAGGATTATCTTCATCATTTGCATTGTGATCTTTCCTTTTGTTTAAAAAAAGTGAAATGTGAAGAATGTGTTTGTGAAAGAAAGCAATAAAGTGTATTATTCCATTAAGAATTGAGGAAATAGAGAGATAAAAAGGAAGTGGAAAGAGGGGAAAGTGAGATAACAGGGTAAAAAGAAAAGAAAAAGAAAGTGAAGAAATAGAATATAAATGAGTGATAGAATTGAAAAATAAGACGAATAAAGAGATTAGAAAACACAAAAAAAGTTAGAAAAGAGATAAAACACAATAAAAAAATCCCCCAAATAAAAGAAAAAACCCAAAATTAATTTAAAAAAAAGACAAAAGGAATTAAGAAATCCCTCGTCTTTTACAGCCAAAAGCTTAAAGATATTCAAGAAATCCAACACTCTCCACACAGACCCTTCAAGACAGCAAGCAAGACCAGTCATTGCAGGTAGAGTAGCAGTTGCAACGATTCATGTTGTTGGTGATTCATTCCAGGTTTCCGTGACGTGGCATTGTACCTGGAAAGAGTATTCTGGTGACAGCTGATTGTGCGACTGTCCTTGTTTCTGTGTTTTTTGGTTGTTGGGTTCTTGGCTGTGGTTGTTGTTGTTGTTTTGTTTTTGTTTTTGGGGCGTAGGTGTGTGTATGTTTGTCTGTCTCAGATATTGATATGACGGAGATTTTAGATAGTTAATCTCTCTCTCTCTCTGTCTCTCTTTCTCCTTCTCTTCTTTTTCATCCACCCCCTCCCCTCTTCTTCCATTCCTTCTTCCTACCTCCCTCCCTTCCTTCCTTCCACTCCCTCACCCTCCCTAGTCTTCTTCCCGCCCACCCTCTAACATCGTCTCCCTCTCCTTCCACTTTCACCCTCCCTTTTCATCTTCCTCCCTCCCCCTCCCTCCCTCCTTAACCTCCTTTTTCATCCCTCCCCCCCCTCCCTCCTTCACCTCCCTTTTCATCCCTCCCTCCCTCCCTCCCTCCCTCCTTCACCTCCCTTTTCCTCCCTCCCCCCCTCCCTCCCTCCTTCATCTCCCCCTTCATCCCTCCCTCCTTCACCTCCTTCACCTCCCTCTTCATCCCTCCCTCCCTCCCTCCCTCCTTCACCTCCCTCTTCATCCCTCCATCC
>NW_028234438.1:15981692-15984192 GCF_977035675.1 Penaeus japonicus | reverse complement strand
ATTCCATTGGCCTTTTCAATTATTGTTGAATTTTTCGTTGCTCTTTTTCTTCTAAGTCGCCAAATTATTCTCAAAAGAAAGAATATTTTTAAAACGAAAGAAGAAAGAGCTAAAAAAAATAAAAAAAATTAAAAAAAAATCGTTGTCATGTAATTTTAACCGTCACTACCATAAAGGGGAAAAATAAGTTGCCCCAGATGTCCGGACGAGTTGCCCGATGGCGGCTAGGGTCGTCTTTAAGACTACTTCCTCGATCTTTTTTGAACTCGCAAAATCCCCCTTGCACACTGTCTTTCCCCTTGATGCAAACTGCCGATGGGTTGAGTATTTTATTTGCCTGAGTGGGGCTGCGACGACCTCACATGGCCTACTGTGTGCGTTGTATGTGTGTCAATAGAGACTCGGGTTTGCGTCACGGGGCGTACTACTTGGGTTCCGGGAAACAGCAGGCTACACTGGGGCGTTTAGCGTTTCTAAGGGCGTTATGGACTTCCTTTTGGCGTAGATGTGAGGTGTGTGGTTCGCTGGGTGATTTTGATGAATGGTTTGGCGTCTGTGTGTGTGTGTGTTGATGTGTGTGTAGTGTTGTGTTGTGTTGTGTGTGAGGTGTGTGTGGCTTGTGTGATGTGGAGTGCCTGTATTTACACACATATATATACACAGTTGTGTGTGTATATGTGTGTATAAATGCAAAATTACAAAATTATTTAAGTAGAACATTTATATTTATGTATGTGTGTTTGTGCGTGTATACGTAGGCCTACTTGTGTGTGTATTCATATAAGTGTGTGTGTGTGTGTGTCCTAAAGATAGATAGAGAATGAGAATTATGTTCGTTCCCTCTTTTTCGCGTATTGAAACTTCTTTGCAGCGCCACCGGTGATCGTAGCGGAAGATTCGCGAACTAACTTCATGTTCGGGACGGACGTCGGTTATGCTCCGGTTACTTACAACTTACTTTTATGACTCCAAAATAAGAGTGAACTTCCCACAAAAAAGAAAGAAAAAAAACACCCCAGAACACACGAATTGTCTCGGAGAACAAATTAGACGGAGAGAGCGAGAGAGGGAGAGAGAGAGAGAGGGAGAGAGAGAGAGAGAGAGAGAGAGAGAGAGAGAGAGAGGGAGCGAGAGAGAGAGAGAGAGAGAGGAGAGAGAGAGATAGAGAGAGAGAGAGAGAGGAAGAGAATGGCAATTGTTTTTCGATTTTTTAATTCTATTTTTAATGAAGATTGCTTTTATGGTTTGGATTACAGGCTTTAATCCATGAAAGGTTATTATTACATGTAAATGATTTTATGGAATTAGTAGAATAAGAAAGAATTAAAGTGAATTACTTCGCAGTCACAGAAAATTGAAAAGAAAGAAAAAAATGGGCGAATGATTAGACGATGAGACAGGAAGAGAAGATATATAACCTAGAATATGGATAGCTGATACATAACTCCTCATGCAGTGTGTTTCTTTACCTACATTGCATGTATGAGTGTGTTTGAGTGTGTGTGTGCGTGCGTGCGTGTGTGTGTGTGTGTGTGCGTGCGTGTGTGTGTGTGTGTGTGTGTGTGTGTGTGTGTGTCTGTGTCTGTGTGTGTGTGTGTGTGTGTGTGTGTGTGTATACACATACATATACACAAACACACACGCACACACACACACACACACACACAGACACACACACACCCCCAACACACACACACACACACACACACACACACACACACACACACACACACACACATATATATATTTATAAATATAATATTTATCAATATATATATATATATATATATATATATATTCATTTATTTATTGTATTTTATTTATTTATTTATTATAGATAGATAGGTTGAGATTATAGCTATATCATGTGTGTTTGTGTGCGTGTATATGTATAATATAGATATAAAATATATATATATATAATATATATATATATATATATATATATATAATATTTATAATGTTTGTGTGTTAGTGTGGTGTGGTGTGTGTATGTGTTGGTGTGTGTGTGTGTGTGTGTGTGTGTGGTGTGTCTCTGTGTGAGTTGTATGTGTGTGTGTGTTTGTGTTGTGCGTGTGTGTGTGTGTGTGTGTGTGTGTGTGTGGTGCGTGTGTGTGTGTTGTGTGTATGATTGTTGCAGATGTGTTTTGTGCGAATTCCTTTGTTTATGTTTTTTAAATCCCCTTTAACTCTCCCTTTATTATCTCTCTCCCCGTAATTTACATCAATTCCAAAGTAAATTCCAGGTATTGCTTTCCGCAGTGACATTAGATCCTCAAAACAGATTAACAAATAATTGCCCTAAATTGTAAGTAGCTGCTTTATAATCATTCACGTAACTTATTACCACAAGGCAAAATTTTGCAAAAAATGGCGAACCTCATTATTTCCCTTGTTGGTCTTGTGAATCTGGATTTGCAATGAATACAACTGTTTCTGCCCTGACTGATGTTGCTTTCCTATCTGTCTGTCTGTCCGTCTTTCTCTCTCTCTCTCTCTC
>NW_028234438.1:15974075-15981592 GCF_977035675.1 Penaeus japonicus | reverse complement strand
AAAAAAATATAGAGAGAGAGAGAGACTATCATAAGAAATAGAAATAATCCCAATAAAAAGGAAAAGACAAAGTAAGAATAAAACGGAGAGGAAAAGCAAGAAAAAAGAATGCAATAAAAAAAAAAAGAATCATATTAATCTGACTTCAATTTGATGAAGGAGAAGATTATAGTTAAATCGATCCTTATTTGCATCTAATTCTCTTCTTTCTCTTCCCCTTATTCTTATACGTCCTTTTTTCCCTCTTACTCTTCCCCTTTTTCCTCTTTCTCTCCCTCCTCCTATTCCTTTGTCTTCGTCTCCTCCTTTCTTTTTTACTTATTTTTTTCACTTCCTCCCCATCTTCGTCCTTTTTTTTTTTTTTTTTTTTTTTTTTTGGTTTTTGTAGAAATGTATCTTCTTTAAATCAGTGTTTATCTTTTCATCAGTTATCACAAAGTCCCTTTCTCTTTCCCTTAAGTCTCCTATTTTCTTCTTTTTTTCTTCCCCTTTTATCAGGTTCTCCTTTTTCGTTCTCTTCCTTTGTGTATCTTTTTACACGAGATCTCTTTCGATCCATTTCTAACATAGCACTATCTCAGCTTTCCCCATACCACTATGTCAGAAGGTTTTCCTTGGGTGAGTTTTCATGGAACATCGACCATCACATTGTTTTTCTTTGTTTTAACTTTGTTACGTTCTCGTTTTATTATTTCATATTAGTTTTTACTCTTTCACTTTTTACTTAAATATCCTTTATACAATTTTAGTAGCATTTTTGGTTATTTCTTTAGAATTTGTAGTTTGAAGTGTTTGTTTGTTGCTTTACGGTTGTCTGACCTTTGTTACTATTTAGTGGAGCCTTTTCTGTTTATATTGTTGATTTATCGTCATTTTTTCTTTTCTCTCATCTCTATTTTTTTTTTTCTGTCGAAGTTTCATCTTCTAAATAATGAAAGGAATAATAGATAAGTAAGAAAGATGAATAGGGAGGAGGAAGAGAAGTGGAAGAAGTCGTAGAGAATAAAACGGCTGATAAGAGGAGATGAATGAGGAGGGAAGGAGGAGAAAGAGAAGAGAATAAGAGAAAATGAAAAGGATGAAAATGAATGTGAGTAGGAATAAGAAAAAGAAACGAAGAAAAAGATAAATACGGACGAGGTAGATAAGAGTTTATTAATGAAAGAGGATGAAAAATGATACGTGGAAAAAATGTAGAAAGTAAGAAAGGCAAAGGAAAGAAACGAAAGAAAGAGTGAGGAGATCTGGTGATGGAAAGAGAGAGAGATAAAAAATTAAAAAGGGAAGGCAATGTGATGATGAAGAGAGAGAAGTATTGTGGAAAAATTCGAATATAAATTTCTCTTATCGGTAGCGTGTTATCAAGATCCTTATAGATTGTTGGATATAGAATATTATCGTTAAGTATCTATCAATCACGGAGAATCTTATTCATTGTGTGGAAAAGATATAATGAAGGAGATGTAATGAAGATAAGGATAAAATTAGTAATAAAGATAAAATATATCAACTTTAATATTCTATGTGAGTCGTTATGACATGATATAAAACATCCAATATAAACTCTGAATTATTGCAAGAAAATCATACATTCCCCCAAAAAACTGCAATTTGATCTATCATGAATCCCATCCTGTATGAAAAAAAAAAAATCTGCACTGCATAAGCCACTTCACTGTAAATCTGCCACTTTCACGGGTCCTTCCAGATCCATTAGTATATGGTACCCCTCTAACTCTCATCAACGGGTCTTCGCGCTCAGAATCTCTTTCTACTGTTAATGTTATTTCTCTCCTTCCCCCCCCCCCCCCCAGGGGTCCCCACAAAAATAACCAACAACAAACACACCACACCACGGATACCTTGCCTCGAGTATTGCGCTCTATGTAGAAAGAGGTTCGGGTTGGTGGTGTTTTGTTAAGGTGATATTGATTTGAGAAATTGATTTCACGGAGCTTTTTGAGAATCGGTCACATAGTTAATATATGTTTGGTATTTATACAAAAACATACACCACACACACACACATTCACACACACACACACACATAGATATATGTTTTTGGTGCTATATATATATGACATATCATACCGACACATAACTACAGCTAAAAACTTATGGAGATTGCCCCTCCATCGAAACAGCAAAAAGAACCAAAAATGCTATCGGTGCAAAGATGGGTTCTAAACCCTCTCTAGAGCTGATCCTCGAGGGGAGCCTGTGTCACGGCCGAGGGGAAGAGAGAGGGGAGACTGAGGAAGGAGGGGAAGAGAGAGGGGGAGAAGGTGGAAGGAGGGAGGAGAAAGAGTGGAAGCGGGGGGAAGGGAGTCTTCCCCTTCTTGCTCTCTCCCCCCCGATCCTCTGAGAGAGAGAGAGAGAGAGAGAGAGAGAGAGAGAGAGAGAGATAAGAGAGAGAGAGAGAGAGAGAGAGAGAGAGAGAGAGAGGGAGAGAAGGTGGAAGGAAGGGAGGAAAGAGGTGGGAAGAGGGGGGAAGGGAGTCTTCCCCTTCTCGCTCTCTCTCCCCGATCCTCTGAGGAGAGAGAGAAAGAGAGAGAGAGAAAGAGAGAGAGAGAGAGAAGAGAGAGAGAGAGAGAGAGAGAGAGAGAAAGAAGAGAAGAGAGAGAGAGAGAGATTGAGAGAGAGAGAAGAGAAACAGAGAGGAGAGAGAGAGAGGGAGGGGGGAGTCACCGCCAGGGGGTGTGGAGAGGGGAGGTGGGACCGCCAGGTTAAGAGTGGATAAATGGGAATGGAGGAATTTAGGGAGAGAGTGGGGGGAGGCGTAAAGTGGATAGAGAGAGAAAAACATGGATAGAGTAATGAGACAAGTAAGAGGAGGAAGAAAGAGGGAAGAGAGACAACGTAGGAGAGAGAGAAGGAGACAAGTGTAAAGAGAGAAAAAATAAATAAACTTTTTTCCACTCGTCACTCTCTCTTCTTTCACCCAAAGGGAGAAGGAAAAGAGTAAGGGAGGAGAAAGAGAAGGAGAGACGACAAAGAGAGAGAGAATGAAAGAGACATTTTCTCCCTGTCGCTCTCTCTCTCTCTCTCTCTCTCTCTCCTTCACTCCTCTTTGTGACTCGGTGTTAGCAGAGGATGGAAGAGCGAGTTGAATAATGTTGGCAAACTCTTGACAGAAAATGAGAGAGAGAGAGAGAGAGAGAGAGAGAGAGAGAGAGAGAGAACGAGCGAGAGTACTCCGCTATGTGCGAGATTTTTTTTTTTTTTTTTTTTTTTGGGGGGGGGGCGAGGAGAGCTTAATGTAACATACACTCAAGGAGCAAGAGAGCGAGAGGGGGGAGGGAGAGGGGATGGGAGGGGGGAAAGTCTGACACAAAAGACAGACAGACAGGCATAGACCGCTTATGAGGATGAGTCAGTGAGAATATTTTAGAATATCTTACTTTGAACGTTGAGTGAGGAAAGAGCTATTTTTTTTTATTTTTTTTTAGAATATTAAATAAAGAGGGAGAATATTAACAAAAACTCAGATAAACAGACTATGAGGATCGACATAGAGTTCAAAATAGCATATAAACCATACGAGGGAGACGACCTTCAGAAATATTTCAGAAGGATACAATGACGAGACAACCTGACTTAACCCCCCCTCCCCCCTCCCCCTCCCCCTTCCCTCCCACCCACCTCCCCCTCCCCGCCCCAGAACAACTAAGAAAGTCTCCGGGCAAATTACGCGAGACAATTAACACACGCTTAAGACAGCTGCATACCATTAAGACGCCATTAACTTATTCATCTTCTCCTCCCTTCTCCTCATCCTCCTCCTTCTCCTTTACATCTTCCTCTTCCTCCCTCTCCTTTTCTTCCTCCTCCTTCCATTTTACCTCTTCCTCTTCATCTTCCTCCTTCTCCTTCTCTTCTTTCTCTTTTACCTCTTCCTCTTCCTCGTCCTTTTCCCCCTCCTCCTCTTCCTCTTCTTTCTCCTTCTCCTTTTCCTCCTCCTCCTCTTCCTCTTCTTCCTCCTTCTCCTACTCCTCCTCCTCCTCCTCTTCTTCTTCTTCCTCCTCTTTCTTCTCCTCTTCTTATTCCTCTTCCTCCTTCTCTTCATCCTTCTCTGTATCCTCCTCCTCCTTCTTCCCATCCTACCCCTACATCTTCTCCCCCTCCCCCTCCTCCTCCTCCTCCTCCTCCTCCTTCTCATTTTCCTCCTTCTCCCCCTTCTCCTTCTCCTTCTCTTCCTCCTCCTCCTCTTCATCCTCCTAATCTTCTTCCTCCCCCCCCCTTCCTCCTTCTCTTTTTCCGTCTCCTCCTTTTTCCCATCCTCCCCCTGCATCTTCTTCTTCACAACCATAATATCAATAGCCCTAAAAATATATTTAAAAAAAGATATATCACAATCGCAAATAAACAAGGAACAATAAAAAAAAAGAACGAAGCATGTTTGAGAAGTTCGTTAGACAGAAACTCTGAATGAATTTGGCATTAATCAGGAGTTAAATCAGGGCACAGCATGACATTTTTACCCACGTGTGCAGTGTTAATTACTAATTGGCATCAGAGAATGAGCGTTGCCAAGTAGGGTATAAATAGGGTGGTATTAATTCCGTAGTTGATTTTGATGTATTGAAGAAATGATGGAGCTTTTAGTTCGTCTATTATGTGTGGAAGGATAAGATGGTGACGTAGGCAAACCTGCATTAGACGGAAGCTAGAAAATAGTATAGATTTAACTTTTAGACAACAAAAAAAGGCAACTTGGCAATCATATGTATAAAAAAAAACAAAAAAAAAAAAAAAAAAAAAAAAAAAAAAAACAAAAAAAAAAAACGAAGATTGATCACCATCAATAGCTTTCAATAAAACCTGATTACAATGAGAGAAGAGAAATGTTAAACAGGGAAGGGAATGAGCAGAGTACATTACTATGGTATGCGTTTAGAGAGAGCTTATACACATATAGCTATCCATACCAACATATACACACACACGATGTAACATATGAGCGTGTACATGTGTTTGTTTCACCATTCCGTGTCTCATCTCTCTCTTGCTTTCCCCTCTTTCTTCTTTCTACCCTTCTTTTCCTTGACCCCTCTCTTCCTTCTTCATTTTTTTCCTTCTTCCTCTTCCACCTTTCCTCCCTAATCACCTCATTCTTTCTCCTTCTCCCTTTCGTTATCCCTTATGTTATCCTTTCCTTCTCCTTCTTTACTCTCCTCCTTTTCCACTCTCTCTCTCCTTCTTTTCTCCCTTCTCTCTTCTTTCTCTTTTCCTTCCTATACCTACCTTCTTCCCTTCTCCCCTTAACCCCCCATCCCCCCCGGCCCAGCCACCCATTCCCGCCGCAAACCAAGGTCAAAACAACTCGCCAAAAGGAAAACGCAGAACATCCCATTTTACCTTCCAAACATCATTAATAACCTTTATCGTACCTCCGCCACCCCCGCCCCAACCTAAGTTGTCGTACCGCCGCCATTTCGTTTCCATTCATCCATCAAACTTAGGTATCTCATTACGAGATTCAGGTCGCTAGTAAACAAGTTTGTTTACGAGAACCTCGGGCTTTTGACGGGGGGAGGGGAGGGGGAGTGGGGGGAGGTCCAGTGACGTCATTGCTTTTGAGGTTGGAGCTGGAGGCATGGGGTTTTGATGAAGTGGAAGGGGGAGGAGAGGGGACGGGAGGGAGGGCGAGAGATACACACACACACATTTATATGTATATCAATGTATTTGATGGCGTGTATAAATATTTTATATAATATTCATATTCATATCTGTAGTTCGTTCATTCTCTTTCTCTCACTCTCTCTCTCTTTCTCTTTATCTCTCTCTATCTCTCTCTCTCTCTCTCTCTCTCTCTCTCTCTCTCTCTCTCTCTCTCTCTCTCTCTCTCTCTCTCTCTCTCTCTCTCTCTCTCTCTCTCTCTCTCTCTCTCCCTCCTCTCTCTCTCCCCCTCCTCTCTCTCCCCCTCCTCTCTCTCTCTCTCTCTCTCGATTTGTATTTCTCTCTCTTCTCGGTAGATTTAACTTCTCTCTCCCTCTCCCTCTCTCTCTCTCTCTCTCTCTCCCTCTCTCTCTCTCTCTCTCTCTCTCTCTCTCTCTCTCTCCCTCTCTCTCCCCCCCTCTCTCTCCCCCTTCTCTCTCTCCCCCTCTCTCTCTCTCTCTCTCTCTCTCTCTCTCTCTCTCTCTCTATATATATATATATATATATATATATATATATATATATATATATACATATATATATAGATATATATGATGTATATATCTATATATATATATATATATATATATATATAGTATGTATGTATGTATATTTATATATAAATATATATATATATATAAACATATATTTATATATATAATATATTATATATATATATATATCACTAATATATATATATGTATGTATATATATATATATGTATATATATATATATATATATATATATATATATATATATATGCCGTTCATATACATTGAAGCATTTTAAGCCGTTGTGGGAGGGGTTTCCTGGCATACATGCCGCACGAGTTTGCAGCCTGAAGACAGGTGGCACGACGCACCAGTTGGGGAGAGTGGATCAGTGTTACTCTTTTACACATGAGTAATAACTCATTATGATTACTAAAGTTTCTATAATATTCACCAAAATAGGTTTAGTTTGAAATATCAGATATAGATGGCACCACTGTCTCCTAACACCAGCAGGAAAGTAAGCCTTGAAGGGCGCCCATCCACGGCATTATCTTCAGAAAGCAATGGCATACAGCAGGATGCCGACCGCTGTCTCTAACGTACCAGCAATACAGGATGCGCAGGCAGAAGGAGTAGAGGAAGGTGATCGAGACCATGTGCGGCGTCTGCAATGTGGGGCGCCCCTGTGCCAGTGTGGCTGCTTTGTGCTGCGGCATTCGCATTCGCAAGAACAAATATCCTTCCTTTTCATTGTTTTCATTCTGAAAGCTTATTTCTTTCGCATTTGTTTACATAAATCTACATATGACGAGTGTAAAATTTATTTTTGTTCTCCCACAAAATTGTAATACTTCAATAACCCTGACTATAAAGAACATAATTAGCTAATTCTGACCATATACTACAATTTACGCTACTACAATAATGATAAACACTACCAGATGACCCATGTAAGTTTCACGAGAAAGTAAAACAAAAAATGACGATTATAAACATGGCTCCTGTAACGAGTGAATGAAAGAGAGTGCGAAAAGTGGCGATCCATCGAGTGTGAAACTCCCTCGCTCTGAAATGAAAACCGACCTGGCCGAAAGTGCCCGCCCTGTGTAAATCTACCCCCGTCTATAATGGGATTAGCATAAAATCTCTATGTTATCCATGTAAACAACCATGTTTCTCAGCCTGCATATTATATAGAAGCAAATGCATATTTACGTTCATGTATTCTTTGTGCATCTGGGCATTTGTGTGTCTTCACCTAGCATGGAAGTGGGCCATGACATCCAGGCACAGCATGGCAGGGGCAGAGCATTGACAGGGGCCCGGCAAGGGAGGCAGAATTAGACATACGGCAGCGATAG
>NW_028234438.1:15927714-15942714 GCF_977035675.1 Penaeus japonicus | reverse complement strand
ACGTCTGTCTGTCTATTTCATTCTGTCTGCGTCTGTGCGTCTCTCTCTCTCTCTCTCTCTCTCTCTCTCTCTGGCCAGTATATTTTGTTCTTTTAGTCTATCAAGACATATACAAATTTGGGCAATGCTCATGACAAAAATATTCTGTCAGTTAGAAGTGGCAGAGATTGCTGGCCTGACCTCAATGGGCGGAGCTTATTTCCAGCGACTGTTTTGGTGAAGGTTCGTGGGATGAACCGTGAGCTCTCGCAGGCTGCCTTGTAGGGGGGGAGAGATCAGGCAGCAAGGTCGTGCTGATAAAAGAGTGGGTATTCTGGCCGACCGTCCGAGGTGTCGTATGGAGTATTATCGGCTGATAGGAAGGGGCTGGGGGCGCAGAGAGGCGGAGCGTCAAAATCTCTATTCTAATATATCTATCTCACTCTCCTATACTCTTCATATATAATATATCTATATCCTTACTCTACTATTCTATAATATGGGGTGTGTGTTGTGTGTGTGATTTGTGGTGTGTGGTTTGGGTGGGTGAGTGTTGAGTGTGTGTGAGGTGTGATGTGAGTGGGTGGGTGGTGTGGTGTGTGTGTAGTGTGTGAGTGTGTGTGTGGGTGTGTGTGTGTGTGTGGTGTGGGTGGGGCAAAAGGGGGGTGGGGGGGGGGGGGGGGGGGAGATACCCATCTATAATCTCTCTATCTCTATCTATAATGAGAGTGGGTGTGTGTGTGGGTAGTGAGTTTGTGTGAGTTGTTTCGTTGGATTTTGAGTGGGTAGAATTATTTCTGGGGGTTTTTGTGTGTATATATAGATTTTGTTTTATTTTTTTTTATTTTGTTATATATTTATTTTTTTTTTTTAATTTTTATTTTACAGTTATCATATTACTTATGCATAAAAATACACCACACACAACTCACACACACACCACAACAAATTTATCTAAAACATTTAATCTTCATACCAGTTTCCATGCCAATAAACAAACACAAAAATAAACACTCCCATCCCCCCCCCCCCCCCCCCCCCCCCCCCCCCCCCCCCCCATCCACACCCCCTTCCCCCCCCACCCCACCCCCCCCACAACCCACACCCCTTCCCCCACCCCACCCTCCCCCAAATAGTTTTGTGCTATGTTAACTTGGTCGGTTACTCTGCAAAAACGTAAACATGCTGGAGCGTCGGGTGTTATTGTATTAACATTCTTGAGTGGTTACAAGGCGCGGGCATTTAAATGGCATCAGTGTTTTGTTAATGAGGCTTGTTTGTCCGTTTTATGGCTTGTTTGGTTTTTTTTTTTTTAAATTTTGATGTTATTTGTTTTTCTGTTTGCGTGGAAAAAAACGTGTGTATATATATATATATATATATATATATATATATATATATAATAATAGTACCATACATACATACATATATATATATATTATATATTATATATATATATATATATTATATATATATGTATATAGTAATTAATAATTATATATATATATATACATATGTATATATAATTATATAAATATCTATATAATATATATATATATGTATATATATATATATATATATATATATTATATATATATATATATATATATATATATAGTAGATAAAGAGAGAGAGAGAGAGAAACAGAAAGAGAGAGAAAAAAGAAAAGAAAATCAGATAAAGGGAGAAAGGTAGACCAACCAGAAAAAAAAAAAAAAAAAAAAAACGTGGCAAAGAAACCCAGGCGAAACGCACCCACAGCGAACGAAAAGAGAAGAAGCGGCGACGCAAGAAACCTCGTTAGCCTCCGCTCTATTAAGGGTGATTAACAGGTCTAATGGCTTCGGAACCCTTCTAGGCATTTGGCTGGGCGCATGTCGGATCCTTCTCTACTCCTCTCTACTCTTTTCTTCCCTCTTCTCCTTCTTCTTCTTCTTTTCTTTCTCTCGCTCTAGCTCTTTCTGATATATATATATATTATATATATATATATATCTATATATATATTTATATATATATATATTATATATATTTATATACTCATAATATAATATTTATATATATATATAGTTTTTTTTTTTTTTTTTTGTTTCTTTTTTTTTTTTTTTTTTTATCTTAATTAATCAATTAATTAATTAATTTATTTTTTTTCTCTCTTTTCATTTCTTTCTTTCTTTTCTTTTTTTTCTTTTTTTCTTTCTTTCTTTTCTTTTCTTTTTTTCTTTTTCCTTCTGTTATTCTTTAAATTCTTCTTCTTCTTCTTCCCCTTCTCTCTCTCTCTCTCTCTCTCTCTCTCTCTCTCTCTCTGTGTGTGGAAGTCTGCGGTAGCGTGCGTGTGTCTGTGCATGCGTTTGTAGTGTGTGTTTGTGGCTTTGTGTCTGTCTGCGAAGGAAACAGAAACAAGAATAATGATGAATATCGATGGTAAGAATTATTGATTATTGCATATTAAGTTGTACAAATCAAATCCATTCATAAGAACCTTTTGAGCATAAACAAGATATAATTATACGCTTTGGGTACTGAATTTCCTTTTTTTCTGTACACATCGTGGGTTGTTTTTGCGTGTGTCAGGTCCCCATTTCCAGTGCCATGTTCTTTTAGTTTGTAGTTAGCAAACGCTTAGGAAGTACAAAGAGACAGTGTATGATTTAGTATATTACTCTCTCTCTCTATCTCTCTCTTTCTCTCTTTCTCTCTCTCCCTTTCTCTCTCTTTCTCTCTCTCTCTAATTCTATCTCACATTCTCTCTCTCCTTTCCAGCATCCATCCACATATCCTTTCGAATTCTCATTCTCTTCCCTCTATTTCTCTCTCCTTCCATGATTTCCCTCTCTCCCTCTCCCTCTCCTCATCCTGCCATATATTTACAGCACAGAGTCTCTGTAATGTCTTCGCTCCCTGAACTTTGGTCAGTCGCTTCTCTCGAATATAAAGCTATAGTTGTTCCAGTGTGCTGTTACTGCCACTGCCAAAACACACTTTCCTGAACGTTGTCCTGGTTACTATAAATGACTCTACTTGCTTTTCTCTTTTCTCTCTCCCTCTCTCTTCCTTACCTTTTCCCCTCTTTTCCTTCCACACTCTAGCTTCTTCTTCCTCCCTCACCTCTTTTCATTCTTCTCTCTCCGTCTCCCTTTCCCCTCTCATCTTATCTCCTTCGTCTTGCCTCTCCTAATATTGTTTCCCCTCCCTCTCCTCTTCCCTTTTCTCCTTCCCCCTCCCTCTCCTCTTCCTTTTTCTCCTCTTCCCTTTTCTCCTCCCTCCTCCCTCTCCTTTCCCTTCTTCTTCCCACCCCTACCCTTCTCCTAGCCCTACCCCCTCTCACCCCACCAAACCCAACCCAACCCCATCTCAGAAGCCACAGTGAGCTCCCACATAATTCTCTCTCCTCTTGTTTATATGTTGACTCTTTTGTTTATGTGGCTTTATGTTGTGCGAGCGGCGACGGTTATGTTGGCGGAGACTGAAGACAACAGGGGCAAGAGACACAATTAGGGGTATCCGGCGTGGCTAGGCATCGGAGTTTACGAACACCATATATGGTTTGGTATAAAGATTCTTTCGGTGGAAGAAATGGCCTGCCTAATTCTGTGACTGTCTTTTTTTTTTTTTAATTCTCCTCCTGCTTGTTTGACCGTATATTTCTGTTGCTGTTTGTCTTTTTGTCTCTGTCTGTCTGTCTTTCTGTGTATGTGTTTGTGTGTGTGTCTGTCTGCGAACTCGCGAACTCTCTCTCTCTCTCTCTCTCACGAACTCTCTCTTTCTCTCTCTCTCTCTCTCTCTCTCTCACTCACTCAATCATTCCCTCTTACTCCATACCCACCTCTCCTCCCCTTAACCTCTCCCTCCTTCTCCCCCTTCCTCCTTCTCTCTCTCCCTCGGCCCTCTTCCACCATTCTGCCTAATAGTGACCTCAACCAGGAGACAATCACGCCCCCGGGTTATCTCGCCCACCATCTCAAGACTCTGACGCCCACTGAGATTTAATCGCGGTTGTTTGAATATCTCCAAGTGTCTTTTATCTGTCTCTCTGTCTGTTTACGTTTTGCATCGCCATTCTGTCTGTCTTGAAATTCTGTCCGTTTTCTTTTTGTGTTTATTCTTGTTTGTTCAAGTCTTTTACTCGATCTTACGGAATTTTTCTTCTCTATTTCTTCGTATTTTTTAAATTGTTTTTGCGTTTCCTTTAATTAGAATTTGCTATATTCTAAAAGTTATAATCAGTATCATCACAGTGTTCACCTCCTTTCCTCTGCTTCTTTATCCCTTTCGCTTTCTCTTTATCATTATTTTGATGTTATATTTGTCTCTCAGTTGTTCCCGTCTGCTACACTCGCCGACAAATATCCGCACTTCAAGCCTTTATCAATATTTGCCTATGCATCTACATATAATTTTCTCAATTACATCATATCTCAAAAATCGCATTGTAGCAAAAAGGGTCAGGACTAAGTCTCACTATCAATACCGAGTCTTAATCGGGAGACAATAACTTTATTCCTACAACCACAGGTGTGTTATGTTACAGTCTTTTTCGAAATATCTATACTGTCTGTGTTTCGAGTTATATTTCTTTGTCTATCCGCCTATCTACGCATTCATCTATGTGCTTATCATACACACACACACACACACACACATAAACACACACACACACACACACACACACACACACACACACACACACACATACACACACACACACACATATATATATATATATATATATATATATACATATATATACATACATATATGTATACTATATATTTCATTTCATCATATCCACCCATTCACCTTTCATCCTTTCCCCTCTCCTTCTCTCTCTTCCTCCATCCCCCCTTCTCCTTTTATTACGTCGTTATCCTCCCCCTCTCCCTCACCTCCCCTTTCGCCTCCAGCAGCAATTAGCGTGAAGGCGACATCATTAAGTCGTTAGGGACTCATCCTATCGCTGCCGTATGTCTAATTCTGTCTCCCTTGCCGGGCCTCTGTCAGTGTTCTGCCCATGTCAGTGCTGTGCCTGGATGTCATGGCCCACTTCCATGGTGGGTGAAGACACACAAATACCCAGATGCACAAGGAATACATGAACGTAAATATGCATTTGCTTCTATATAATATGCAGGCTGAGAAACAAAGTTGTTTACATGGATAACGTAGAGATTTAATGCTCATCCCATTATAGACGGGGGTAGATTTACTGAGGGCGAGCACTTTCGGCCAGGTCGGTTTTCATTTCAGAGCGAGGGAGTTTCACACTCGACGGATCGCCACTTTTCGTTCTCTCTTTCATTCACTCGTTACAGGAGCTGTGTTTATACTCGTCAGTTTTTGTTTTACTTTCTCGTGAAACTTACATGGGTCATCTGGTAATGTTTATCATTATTGTATTAGTTTAAATTGTAGTATATGGTCAGAATTACCTAATTATGTTCTTTATAGTCAGGGTTATTGAAGTATTACAATTTTGTGGGAGAACAAAAAGAAATTTTACACTCGTCATATATAGATTTATGTTAACAAATACGAAAGAAATAAGCTCTCACAATGAAAACAATAAAGAGATAAAAAAAGGAAAAAGAAGGATATTTGTTCTTGCGAATGCGAATGCCACAGCGCAAAGCAGTGACATAGGGGCGTATTGCAGACGCCGCACATGGTCTGGATCACCTTCCTCTACTCCTTCTGCCTGCACATCCTGCATTGCTGGTACGTTAGAGACAGAGGTCGGCATCCTGCTGTATGCCATTACTTTCTGAAGATAATGCCGTGGATGGGCGCCCTTCAAAGCTTACATTCCTGCTGGTGTTAGGAGAGAGTGGTGCCCTCTATATGTAGAATTTTAAACTAAACCTATTTTGGTGAATATTACGGGAACTTTAATAATCAAAATGAGTTATTACTCATGTGTAAAAGAGTAACACTGAACCACTCTCCCCAACTGGTAGGTCGTGCCACCTGTCTTCAGGCTGCAAACTCGTGCGGCATGTATGCCAGGAAACCCCTTCCACAATGGGTTAAAATGCTTCAATGTATATGAACGGCATATATATGTATTATATATATATATATATATATATATATATATATATATATATATAGAGAGAGAGAGAGAGAGAGAGAGAGAGAGAGGGAGAGAGAGAGAGAGAGAGAGCGTCGAAAGAGCGAGAGACCGTCGAGAGAGCGAAAGAGCGTCGAGATAGATAGATAGATAGATAGATAGATAGATAGAGAGAGAGAGAGAAAGAGAGAGAGAGAGAGAGAGAGAGAGAGAGAGAGAGAGAGAGAAAGAGAGATAAAGAGAAAGAGAGAGAGAGAGAGAGTGAGAGAAAGAGAAAGAACGAGCTACAGATATGAATATGAAGATCATATAACATATTTATACACGCCATCAAATACATGGATATACATATAAATGTGTGTGTATATCTCTCACCTTCCCTCCCGTCCCCTCTTCTCCCCCTTCCACTTCATCAAAACCCCATGCCTCCAGCTCCAACCTCAAAAGCAATGACGTCACTGGACCTCCCCCCTCCCCCTCCCCCCGTCAAAAGCCCGAGGTTCTCGTAAACAAACTGTTTACTAGCGACTGAAATCTCGTAATGAGTTATCCTTTGTGGGTGACTGGAAACGAAATGGCGGAGGTACGACAACTTAGGTTGGCGGGGGTGGCGGAGGTACGATAAAGGTTATTAATGATGTTTGGAAGGTAAATGGATGTTCTGCGTTTCTTTTGGCGGTTGTTTTGCTTGGCGGGGGATGGGGTGGGATGGGCGGGGGGGATGGGGGGTTAAGGGGAGAAGGGAAGAAGGTAGGAATAGGAAGGAAAAGAGAAATGAGAGAGATGAAAGAAAAGAGGGTGAGAAGCAAAGGAGGAGAAGGAGAAGGAAACGATAAGATAAGGGACATAGAAAGGGAGAAGGAGAAAGAAGGGAAGGTGGAAGAGGAAGAAGGAAAAAAATGAAGAAGGGAAAGAGGGGTCAAGGAAAAGAAGGGTAGAAAGAAGAAAGAGGGGAAAGCAAGAGATAGATGAGACACGGAATGGTGAAACAAACACATGTACACGCTCATATGTTACATCGTGTGTGTGTATATGTTGGTGTGGATAGCTATATGTGTATAACCTTCCTCTAAACGCATACCATAGTAATGTACTCTGCCAATTCCCTTCCCTGTTTAACATTTCTCTTCTCTCATTCTAATCAAGTTTTATTGAAAGCTGTTGATGATGATCAATCTTCTTTTTTTTTTTTTCTTTTTTCTTTTTTTTTTTACATATGATTGCCAAGTTGCCTTTCATGTTGTCTAAAAGGTAAATCTATACTATTTTCTAGCTTCCGTCTAATGCAGGTTTGCCTACATCACCATCTTATCCTTCCATACATAATAGACTGAACTAGAAGCTCCATCATTTCTTCATTACATCAAAATCAACTATGGAATAAATACCACTCTTTTTATACCCTACTTGGCAACGCTCATTCTCTGATGCCAATTAGTAATTAACACTGCACACGTGGGTAAAAATGTCATGCTGTGCCCTGATTTAACTCCTAATTAATGCCAAATTCATTCAGAGTTTCTGTCTAACGAACTTCTCAAACATGCTTCGTTCTTTTTTTTTATTGTTCCTTGTTTATTTGCTATTGTGATATATCTTTTTTTTCTGAGGGCTATTGGTGATTATAGGATTGATATTATGGTTGTAAATTAATTGTGGTTGTGATTAATCATTTAAGTCATAGTGATCACGAACTAGGTATAGTTATGATCATTTTTTTGTGAATTTATTAAACCATACAGCTGGAATATTGGTGTTATTGTTATTACTGCTATTGCATAATAAAAATTGTTATGTTCGTGAATTGCTGATTCAAATTAGGCGAAGAATTTTAAGAAAATTATAAAATCGTAGGGGCGGGGGGGGGGGGGGGGATAAGAGTGTGGAAGAGGAAGGAGGAAGAGGAGGAGGAGAAGCAGAGGAGTAAGAGAAGGAAGAGGACAAGGGGAAGGCGAAGGAGGAGGAGGAGGAAAAGGAAAAGGAGAGGTGAAGAGGAGGAGGAGGAAGAGAAGGAGAAGGAGGAGCATAATAATAATAATAATAATGATAATAATAATAATAATAATAATAATAATAATAATAAGATGCAGGGGGAGGATGGGGAAAAGGAGGAGACGGAAATGGAGAAGGAGGAAGGGGAGTAGAAAGAAGATTAGGATGATGAAGAGGAGGAGGAGGAAGAGAAGGAGAAGGAGGAGGGAAAGGAGAAGGAGGAGGAGGAGAAGATGTAGGGGTAGGATGGGAAGAAGGAAATAACGGAAAAAAAAAGAAAAAGAAGAAGAGAGAAAAAGATAAAAAAAAAAGAGAAGAAAGACCACGAAAAAAAGAAAAGACAGAAAAAAAGAAGAAGTAAAAGAGATAAGAGGAAAAGAAAGAGGAGAGAGGAGAGTAAGAACAAAAAATTCACACGAAGGAAGAGAAAGAGGCAAAAAAAGAAAGATCAAGAGACGAATAAACACAAAAGAAAGAAAAAACAAAAACTAAACAAGAAAGAGGAGGATATAGAGAAGGATGAAGAGGAGGAGGAAGAAGAATATTAGGAAGAAAAGGAAGATGATGATGATGAGGAGGAGGAGGAGGAAAAGGAGAAGGAGGAAGAGGAAGCGGTAAAGGAAAAGGAGGAGAAGAAGGAGGAGGAGGAGGAAAAGGAGAAGGAGGAAGAGGAAGAGGTAATGGAGAATGAGGAGAATGAAGAAGAGGAAGAGGAAGAGGTAAAGGCGAAGGAGGAGAAGGAGGAGGAGGAGGAGGAGGAGAAGGGAGGAGAAGATGAATAAGTTAATGGCGTCTTAATGGTATGCAGCTGTCTTAAGCGTGTGTTAATTGTCTCGCGTAATTTGCCCGGAGACTTTCTTAGTTGTTCTGGGGCGGGGAGGGGGAGGTGGGGGGGAGGGAAGGGGGAGGGGGAGGGATGAGGGGGGAGGTTAAGTCAGGTTGTCTCGTCATTGTATCCTTCTGAAATATTTCTGAAGGTCGCCTCCCTCGTATGATTTATATGCTATTTTGACCTTTATGTCGATCCTCATAATCTATTTATCTGAGTTTTTGTTAATATTCTCCCTCTTTACTTAACATTCTAAAAAAGAAAAAAAGAATCGCTCTTTCCTCACTCAACGTTCAAAGTAAAATATTCTAAAATATTCTCACTGACTCATCCTCATAAGCGGTCTATGCCTGTCTGTCTGTCTTTTGTGTCAGGCTTTCCCCCCTCCCTCCCCCCTCTCATCCCCTCTCCCTCCCCACTCTCGCTCTCTTGCTCCTTGAGTGTATGTTACATTAAGCTCTCCTCGCCCCCCCCCCCCCCCCACCCCCCCCGCCAAAAAATAAAAAAAAAAAAAAAAAAAAAAAATCTCGCACATAGTGGAATACTCTCGCTCGTTCTCTCTCTCTCTCTCTCTCCTTCTCTCTCTCTCATTTTCTGTCAAGAGTTTGCCAACATTATTCAACTCGCTCTTCCATCCTCTGCTAACACCGAGTCACAAAGAGGAGTGAAGGAGAGAGAGAGAGAGAGAGCGACAAGGAGAAAATGTCTCTTTCATTCTCTCTCTCTTTGTCGTCTCTCCTTCTCTTTCTCCTCCCCTACTCTTTTCCTTCTCCCTTTGGGTGAAAGAAGAGAGAGTGACGAGTGGATTTTTTCTCTCTTTACACTTGTCTCCTTCTCTCTCTCCTTCGTTGTCTCTCTTCCCTCTTTCTTCCTTTCTTACCTTGTCTCTCTACCTATCCATCTTTTCTCTCTCTCTCCTACCCTCCCCCCACTCTCTCCCTTAATTCCTCCATCTCCCTCCATCATCCTATCCCCCACCTCCCCTCTCCACACCCCCTGGCGGTGACTCCCTCCCTCTCTCTCTCTCTCTCTCTCTCTCTCTCTCTCTCTCTCTCTCTCTCTCTCTCTCTCTCTCTCTCTCTCTCTCTCTCTCTCTCTCTCTCTCTCCTCAGAGGATCGGGGAGAGAGCGAGAAGGGGAAGACTCCCTTCCCCCCTCTTCCCACCTCTTTCCTCCCTTCCTTCCACCTTCTCCCCCTCTCTCTCTCCCCTCCTTCCACCTTCTCCCCCTCTCTCTCTCCCCTCGGCCGTGACACAGGCTCCCCTCCGAGGATCAGCCTCCCTAGAGAGGGTTTAGAACCCCATCTTTGCACCGATAGCATTTTCTGGTCTCCTTTTTGCTGTTTCGATGGAGGGGAAATATCCATTAGTGTTAGCTGTAGATTATGTGCTAGGTATGTATGTCATATATATATAGCACACACACACACACACACACACACACACACACACACACACACACACACACACACACACACACACACACACAAACACACAAACACACTCACACACATACATATATATATCTATATATATATATATATATATATATATATATATATATATATATACATATGTATATATATATATATATATATATATATATATATATATATATATATATATATATATATATATATATATATATGTATATATGTATACACATACACAAACATATATCTATATATAGCTGAACAGATATATACCTAAATAGATAAAGATGACACATCAATTTCCTCAACTAATTTCACACAAATGCATAACCTAAAAAAAACAAAACGAATCCGCAGTTGATAAACTCAGCAGCGCTCAGTCCCCCTCCACCGTGAGAAAGGTTTCCGAAGGAGAGAAATAACATTAACAGTAGAAATTTCTGAGCCGCGAAGACCCCGTTGATGACGAGTTAGAGACACTATACTAAGGACTCTGGAAGGAACAGTGAACAGTGGAATGAATTACAGTGAAGTGGCTTATGCAGTGAAGGATTTTTTTCATATAGGATGGGATTATTGATAGTTCAAATTGCAGTTTTTTGGGGAAAATGTATGATTTTCTTGCAATCAATTAAGAGTTTCATATTGGATGTTTTATATCACTAGTTATACGACTCACATAAAAATTATTAGTGTTATATTTCTCCCTTTCTTTATTACTAATTTCCATCCCTTTATCTTCATTACATCTCCTTCATTATATATTTCCAAAAAATGAATAACGATTATCAGTGATATGATAAGATAATTACACGATAATATCTTTATAAAAACATTGGATAAAACTACTCTAATAACACGCTACAGATAAGAGAAATTATATCTCGCATTTTTTCCCCAATACTTATCCTCTCTCTCTTCATCACATTTGCTCCTTCCCCCCTTTATCATTTTTCTCCCTCTCCCTCTTTCACTCCACCAGATTTACCCTCTCCCTCTTTCTTTTCGTTCTCCTTTCCTTTGCCTTTCTTACTTTCTTCACTCTTCTCTTCCACGCCTCTTCTTCTACTCTCTACTTCCCCTCTTCCTCATTATTTTACTCCTCTTCTTCCTCGTCCGTATTTATCCTTTTTCTTCGCTTTTCTTCTTCTACTTCTTATTCCTCTTTCACTTCTACTTCTTATTATTCATCTTTCACTTCTTCTTCCTCTTCATTCTTCTCTTATTCCTCTTCCTCTTCCTCCTCCTTCCCCTCCTCCACTTCATCCTCCTCTTATTCATCCTTTTCTTCTCTCTACCCCTTCTTCCTCCTTTATCTCTACCTCTTCCTTTTCCTCTTCCTCCTCCCTATTCATCCTTTCTTACTTATCCTTTTATTCCTTTCATTAATTTTAAGAAGATGAACTTCGAACAGAAAAAAAAAATAGAAGAAGAGAGAAAAGGAAAAAATGACGATAAATCAAACAATATAAACAGAAAAGGATAAAAATACATAATAAAAAAAGGTCAAGAGAAACCGTAAAGCAACAAACAACACAATCAAAATACAAATTATAAAGAAATAAACAAAAATGATAATAAATACTTGTATAAAGATATTAAGTAAAAAGTGAAAGGAAAACTAATATGAAATAATACAAACGAGAAAAGAAACAATGTTAAAAAAAAAAAAAAGTGATGGTCGATGTTCCCATGAAAACTCAACAAGAAACAACCCTTCTGACCATCACGTGAGTAAAGGGAAGGTAAGATAATGCTATGTTAGAAATGGATCAGAAAGAGATCTGTGATAAAAGATACACAAAGGAGAGAGAAAGGAAAAGAGAACCCTGAAAAAAGGGAAGAAAAAAGAAGAAAATAGAGAATTAAGGGAAAGAGAAAGGGAATATGCTGATAAATGAGAAACAGATAAAAACCTGATTTAAATGAAGATATATTTACTAAATAAAGAAGAAGGGGAGGCAGTGAAAAATATAAGTAAACAAGAAAGGAGGAGACGAAGACAAAGGAATAGAAGGAGGGAGAGAGAGAGGAAAAAGGGGAGGAGTAAGAGGGAAAAAAGGGCATATAAGAATAAGGGGAAGAGGAAGAAGAATAATGTAAAGAAGAGAAAGAAGAGAATTAGATGCAAATAAGGATCGATTTAACTATAATCTTCTCCTTCATCAAATTGAAGTCAGATTAATATGAATTTTTGTTTTTTATTGCATTTCTTTTTCTTGCTTTTCCTCTCTGTTTTATTCTTACTTTGTCTTTTCCTTTTTATTGGGATTATTTCTATTTCTTATGATAGTCTCTCTCTCTATATTTTTTTTATCGATTTAAAAATTAATTCTCAATCCTATATTTATTTGTTTTTCGAGATCTATTTGTTTGTGTCTTATTTTCCTTTTTCGTTTTACTATATTTCTCTCTCTTCCTTCTCCTTTTCTTCTCTTTCGTTATTTAGTTTCTTTTTTTCGTTTTCCTTCCCTCTTCCTTCTAACATCGCTTCCTCCATTCTCTCCTATTCTCTTCCATCATCACCTCTTTCCTCCTACTCCTCCATCATTTTGCTCTCTCCTTTCTCCCTCCTCCTCCATCATTTTGCTCTCTCCTTTCTCCCTCCTCCTCCATCATTTTGCTCTCTCCTTTCTCCCTCCTCCTCCATCATTTTGCTCTCTCCTTTCTCCCTCCTCCTCCATCATTTTGCTCTCTCCTTTCTCCCTCCTCCTCCATCATTTTGCTCTCTCCTTTCTCCCTCCTCCTCCATCATTTTGCTCTCTCCTTTCTCCCTCCTCCTCCATCATTTTGCTCTCTCCTTTCTCCCTCTCTCTTCCCTCCTTTCCTCCTCCATCATTTTGCTCGTCTCTATCTCCTTTCTCCCTCCTCTCCATCATTTTGCTCTCTCCCTTTCCGTCTTCCTCTCTCCCTTTCTTCCTTTCTTTCTCTCCCTCCTCCTCCTCCTCCCATCATTTTGCTCTCTCCTTTCTCCCTCCTCCTCCATCATTTTGCTCTCTCCTTTCTCCCTCCTCCTCCATCATTTTGCTCTCTCCTATCTTTTCTCTCCTTTCTCCCTCCTCCTCCATCATTTTGCTCTCTCCTTTCTCCCTCCTCCTCCATCATTTTGCTCTCTCCTTTCTCCCTCCTCCTCCATCATTTTGCTCTCTCCTTTCTCCCTCCTCCTCCATCATCACCTTTTCTCTCCTTCTCCACCATCATTTCGTCCTCTCCCTTCTCCCTCCTCCTCCACCATCCCCTCCTTCATTATCTTCAATCATCCCCTCCTCCATGCCCCTCCATCATCATCTCCTCCCTTCTCCTCCATCCTCATCTCCTCTATTCTCCTCCATCATCACCCCCTCCCTTCCCCTCCATCATCATCTCCTCCCTTCCCCTCCATCATCATCTCCTCCCTTCCCCTCCATCATCCCCTCCTCCCTTCCCCTCCATCATCCCCTCCTCCCTTCCCCTCCATCATCATCTCCTCCCTTCTCCTCCATCATCATCTCCTCCCTTCCCCTCCATCATCATCTCCTCCCTTCCCCTCCATCATCATCTCCTCCATTCCCCTCCATCATCATCTCCTCCATTCCCCTCCATCATCATCTCCTCCATTCCCCTCCATCATCATCTCCTCCATTCCCCTCCATCATCATCTCCTCCCTTCCCCTCCATCATCATCTCCTCCATTCTCCTCCATCACATCCTCCATTCCCCATCTCAGTGTTCCCTTCCCCTCCATCATCATCTCCTCCCTTCTCCTCCATCATCATCTCCTCCATTCCCCTCCATCATCACCCCCTCCCTTCTCCTCCATCCTCATCTCCTCCCTTCCCCTCCATCATCATCTCCTCCATTCCCCTCCATCATCCCCCCCTCCCTCCCCCTCCATCATCCCCTCCTCCCTTCCCCTCCATCATCCCCTCCTCCCTTCCCCTCCATCATCCCCTCCTCCCTTCTCCTCCATCATCCCCTCCTCCCTTCCCCTCCATCATCCCCTCCTCCCTTCCCCTCCATCATCATCTCCTCCATTCCCCTCCATCATCATCTCCTCCCTTCCCCTCCATCATCATCTCCTCCATTCCCCTCCATCATCATCTCCTCCATTCCCCTCCATCATCATCTCCTCCCTTCCCCTCCATCATCCCCTCCTCCCTTCCCCTCCATCATCATCTCCTCCCTTCCCCTCCATCATCCCCTCCTCCCTTCCCCTCCATCATCATCTCCTCCCTTCCCCTCCATCATCATCTCCTCCCTTCCCCTCCATCATCCCCTCCTCCCTTCCCCTCCATCATCATCTCCTCCCTTCCCCTCCATCATCATCTCCTCCATTCCCCTCCATCATCATCTCCTCCATTCTCCTCCATCATCCCCTCCTCCCTTCCCCTCCATCATCCCCTCCTCCCTTCCCCTCCATCATCCCCTCCTCCCTTCCCCTCCATCATCATCTCCTCCCTTCCCCTCCATCATCCCCTCCTCCCTTCCCCTCCATCATCATCTCCTCCATTCCCCTCCATCATCATCTCCTCCATTCCCCTCCATCATCATCTCCTCCATTCCCCTCCATCATCATCTCCTCCATTCTCCTCCATCATCCCCTCCTCCCTTCCCCTCCATCATCATCTCCTCCCTTCCCCTCCATCATCCCCTCCTCCCTTCCCCTCCATCATCACCCCCTCCCTTCCCCTCCATCATCCCCTCCTCCCTTCTCCTCCATCAT
>NW_028234438.1:15910214-15912714 GCF_977035675.1 Penaeus japonicus | reverse complement strand
GGATGTTGGGGGAGTTTCTGAAACCTGGAGACAATAAGTAGTTTGTTGCAGTGTGGCCAAAGTTATGTTCAAGGACTGTGACTTGCGCTGCAGATTCAACCCTGCACATCCCACCGAACTTATCCTTCGATACCTTGCGTCACACCTAGGAGTTGTCCTTGGCGCAGATGGGATGAAATACATTCCCAGATGTTCTTCCGCATCTCCTTCTCGCTGCTGTTATTCTTCCTGAGAAGAGCTTGTCAATCACATGGTCCATCAGCTGATTGGCGCCTCCCAAGATGCTTCTCTTCTGTCACTTGTCAATCTTGGAGGCGATGATGATGCGATATTCCTCCTTCTTGACCTGACGCAGCCGAGTTCCCACGCGCTCGGAGACGTGGCTGATACACTCCTCCTTTCTGCCACGCCAGTTGTAGGGCCCAGCGCCATCCTACAGCGTTCAGACGGCGCTGTAGGCTGAGGAATCCCCGTCGCTGATGAAAGTGATGTAGCGGAAGCCAAGCTGCGTGGCCCTCTGGACGCTCCTGACATACGCTGAAATTCTTCATACACTTGTGTCTGGTGGGGAGGCATCCATGGTGCCACGGAAAGCTTATGTCTTATGTGCTGCTCAGGCTGAACAGGAATTGCTCAGCGCCTTGAAGTTCACCACCACCCCGGTGTTAGCTTCCGTGACGAATGTGTACCTTGTGACTTCTCATCATGCCCTCGATGCTGACTTCAGTGTCGACCAAAATAGGCACCTCCTCTCTCTGCCACATCCTGTAGGGATCCTTGATGGTCATGTGTTTCGTCATAATTTCGCAGATATAGATGGTATGCAAATATGACATTTATTATATTACCATAGTTACCCTTGGCATATAGTTCTCTACAAAACGTTTTTACAGAAGATGATGCTTTTGTAACCCAAACCATTGTAAAATACCCCCTCCCTTCTCTCTCTCTCTCTCTCTCTCTCTCTCTCTCTCTCTCTCTCTCTCTCTCTCTCTCTCTCTCTCTCTCTCTCTCTCTCTCTCCCTCTCTCTCCTCTCCCTCGTCCTCTTTCTCGTCATGCTCAATTCTTCCTCTCTCTTTTCCTCATCAGTTCTCTCTCTCTCTCCCATCCAGCTACCATGCTACTACTCTTCCCTCAACCCTCTCTCCATCTATTTCTTCCCCTACTCCCTCTCTCTCTCCACCCCTCACGCTCTCTCTCTTCCTCAACTAACTCTTGATTCGTCACTCCCTCCCCCCGACTATCCGCTCCCCCTCTCTCTCTCTCTCTCCTCTGTCTCTCTCTCTCTCTCTCTCTCTCTCCTCTCTCTCTCCTCTCTCTCTCCTCTCTCTCTCTCTCTCTCTCTCTCTCCTCTCTCTCGATCGTCCTCGCTCTCTCTCTCGCTCTCTCCCCCCTCCCCCCCCCCCCCCCCCGCTCTCTCTCTCTCCCGTTCGGCTCCCTCCTCTCTCTCTCTCTCTCCTCTCTCTCTCTCTTCTCTCTCTCTCCTCTCTCTCTCTCTCTCCTCTCTCTCTCTCTCTCTCTCTCTCTATATATATATATATATATATATATATATATATATATATAAATATATTCAAATACAAACACAAACACACACATAAACACACACACACACACAAACACACACACACACACACACGCACACACACACACATACATATATATATATATATATATATATATATATATATATATATATATATATATATTTATTTATTTATCTATTTATTCATCTATTCATTTATATACGTTTCAGGTACTATTTAACGCTCCGAAGACCCGGGACGAGGGACGGCATCACCTGGGGAAGCTACACCATGGAATTCACCGGAAGGTCGTGGGGCGTGGCTCTCAGTATGGTCATAGTCCTGACCTTGTCCCTAACGGTCATTACCAAGTACCAGGTGAAGGGGTCATCCCAGGTCACGCTCTCGGAGTCCTTCTTGGTTGTTGCAGGTGCCATTTGTCAACAAGGTTAGGAGGTGAAGGATACGTCTATGTTGAAAGGATTGCGTTTTTTTTCTTTCTTTCTTTCGATGTATTTATTTTCTATGTCATGTTATTTTATGGGGAATCTATTTTATGTTATATCTCGGTTGTATAGATGAAATTATTCATCCCTTGATTAAAGGATAATAAAGATGATAATAATGAATAAGGATAATAATAATTAATAGGGATAAATGTAGTGATATTCTTTTTTTTTGTCTCTCCTAATCTCTCCACTTCTTTATTCTTTATATTTTCATTCTCTCTACGCACCACTCCCTTAATTCTTCTTTCCATCCGTCTATTTCTATTACGCATCAACCTCTATCATTTTCGTCCGTATCATTATCTCTCTTGCGTATCCTACTTGCATCATCTTCTCTGTATTTCTGTGCTATTTATTATCTTTTATCTATCCTTCCCCATATGTAAGCGTCTATCTGTTTCTGGCCTTCTATTATCTCATATTTATCTCTCCCGTTCTATCGACGTCTATATATTTCTACCCAT
>NW_028234438.1:15902714-15905214 GCF_977035675.1 Penaeus japonicus | reverse complement strand
GTTTATCAATAAAGAATCCTACACACTTTATCAATACATATTGTGTATAAATTATAAGAGGCTATTTACGTACTCGTATTCAAACAATTTCTTTTTATCCCCTTATTTATCACTAATCTGAGTTTCACATTACACACATACACGCACACACACACACACACACATAAATATGTATATATATATATATATATATATATATATATATATATATATACTGTATATACACTATTTAACTAAATATAAGATGTCATCATGATGTAATCGATAAGAAAAGAATATTCTTAATATTCTTATATTCACACTATCATCACTATCTTTATAATTGCCATTAATGTTATTTTAGTTCGTACATATCAATTCATTTCGTACATGTAGCAGGAAGGAAATTCCATTGTTCTTTATTGTGAAATCATAAAGATACAATTATTCAACAGATACTTTTTTGTGCAAGCATAAATATATGACTATTCTAAAGATACTATTTTTTTAACATCGTATGGCGCGGTGTGTAAGAAGCAAATAATTGATCTATTTATTCATTTAATTAATTAATCTATTTATTCATTATCTTCACCTTTATCAATAGCTTAGGTCCTTTGTCCCCACACAAGATGTTAAGAGATAGGCCTTTAATGATAATTTCTATAGCTCATTCTACATGTAATTACCGCATTTCCGGCACATAAGACAAGCTAATTACCCTGGTATATAGGACATAGCACATAGTAATTATGAGCGATGCTAGAAAAACAGAAGGTGCGGCTCTGAAGTATATTTTCTTGCAACAGTACCCTCTGTGAAGGGGGGGGGGGGACTTCCCTTCACCATGCATCGTGTTGGTTCCTCATTAAACTCACTATGTCGTTCCCAGGTTCACTGCCGTCAAGAAAAAAGAGAAAAAGAAAGAAGGAAAAAGAGAAAAAGAGAGAAAGAAATTAAGAAAAAAGAGAAAGAGAGAGCGAGAAAAAAAATAAGAGAGAAAGAGACTAAAAAAAGAAAGAGAGAGCGAGAAAAAAAAAGAGAGAAAGACACTAAAGAGAGAAAGAGAGAAAGAGAAAAAAATAAGAGAGAAAGACACTAAAAAAGAGAGAAAGAGAGAGCGAGAAAAAAAGAGAGACAAAGAGACTAAAAAAGAGAGAAGGAGAGAGCGAGAAAAAATAAAGAGAGACAAAGAGACTAAAAAAGAGAGAGAAAGAGAGAGCGAGAGAAAAAAAGAGAGACAAAGAGACTAAACAAAGAGACTAAAAAAAAGAGAAAGAGACAGCGAAACACCCCTTTAACAGAACCCCAAACACCTGTCCACCACCCAACTTCAATCAGCCTGCACGACCTTCCTCCTCTCAATAACAAAACTCTGCTCGTAAAAGATGTTTCCTGGCGCCACCTCCTCGCCCTCAGGAGACGAGAAGGAGAAGTTCTTGAGGAGTGCCGCGGTGAAGATGAACAGCTCCACGTGAGCCAGCTGTTCTCCCAGACACACGCGCCGACCTGGGATGAACAGATGGGATGGGAGAGAATAGGTGAACAGCGTGTTAAGGTTAGTCCATGTGTTAGAGGGATGAGATTGTGTTCATTTAGATTTAGATGTAATTTTGATGAGGGTTGGTTGTATTATTGTTGTGTATTTCATTGATGAGAATATACTCATCTGAATTCATAGGATTTAAAGTCTTAATTTGTTACTTCACTTACTCACCGTAGCAAGTTTACTCAGGAAAGAACATATGGACTTGTGACAAATGTTCAGTAACATTAACACATAAGTTGAATAAAATAAGGGCTACTTATGGTGTCGTTAAGGGTATATCATATAAATTAATAATTTTCATGGTAATATTAATAACAAAAAGTAATACGTTAATTCATACAGATACTGACAATAACAAAAATGATGATGATAACATTAGTAATGGGGATAAAAATAACAACAACAAGAGAAACAACAACAATAACAAAAAATAAATAATAACAATACCAATAACAATGACAATGATAATAACATTGTTAATAGCAATCACAATGATAATAATATTGTTAATGGAAATATATAAATACAACACAACAACAACAACAACACCACCCCTACCCCCACCCCTTCCCCCACCACCACCCCATCCCCAGTCCCCCACCCCCCCACTACCACCACCACCCCTACCCCCCCACCCCACCCCTTCCCCCACCACCACCACCACCAACAACAACAACAACAACAACACCTACCAAGCGAGAAAGGCAAAAAGCCCTCCTTCTTCGAGACGACCCTCCCCTGGTCGTCCAGAAAGTGATCAGGGTAGAACTCGTCGGGTCGTTGCCAATGGGCGGGGTCAGTGTGACAGCAGTCGATGTGACTCATGACAAGCGCGTCCTGTCATGAGGAAAGGGGGATAAGGTGGGGCTTTTTTGGGGTAGGAGTGATGGTGGTGGTGGTGAGGATGGTGAAGGTGAGGGTAGTGGGGGTGGTGATGGTGGTGGTGATGGTAGTGGTGGTGAGGGTGGTGGT
>NW_028234438.1:15895214-15897714 GCF_977035675.1 Penaeus japonicus | reverse complement strand
GAGAAGGAGGGAGAGAGGGAGAGAGGGAGAGAGGGAGGGAGGGAGGGAGGGAGAGGGGGAGAGGGGGAGGGAGAGCGAGAGGGGGGGAGAGAGAGAGAGAGAGAGAGAGAGAGAGAGAGAGAGAGAGAGAGAGGAGAGAGGAGAGAGAGAGAGAGAGAGAGAGAGAGAGAGAGAGAGAGAGAGAGAGAGAGAGAGAGAGAGAGAGAGAGAGAGAGAGAGAGAGAGAGAGAGAGAGAGAGAGAGAGAGAGAGAGAGAGAGAGAGAGAGAGAGAGAGAGAGAGGAAGACTAGAGAGATACTAATGAACAGTATTCTGACTTCAAAGAAAACCAATGTTAGGGATAACTACAATAAATACCATTCTGCATAGCCATAAAATCGTTATAACAAATTTTACATATAAAGACTCCAATACATTAAGTCATATAAACCTAACCAAAATTATAAATAAACAATGATTAATGAAGATACAGCTTGAAAAAGATCCCAGCTGTTATACCTGAGACCCAAATTCTAAGTCCAAACATCAAACATCAGCTGTAACACAATGCGCCGACTATATCTATGTTACGAATATAATAAACATCTTCATAGAGCTATTCTTGTGCGATAAGTATTCTGCCTCAAGGTATAAAATATTTTTTCCCCCCAAAAAAGGTTAATCTCACAAACACAAACTCAAAACTTCCTTGCAGTCACGAAGCACTTAAGATAATGTTTAAAAAGACGTTCCTTCGAAGAGGAAGACATCTGCTGTATATAACAACTTCACAACTGCAAGACATTAGGTTAATTCGACTCTCTCTCTCTCTCTCTCTCTCTCTCTCTCTCTCTCTCTCTCTCTCTCTCTCTCTCTCTCTCTCTCTCTCTCTCTCTCTCTCTCTCTCTCTCTCTCTCTCTCTCTCTCTCTCCCTCCCTGTCTCTCTCTCTCTCTCTCTCTCTCTCTCTCTCTCTCTCTCTCTCTCTCTCCCTCCTGTCTCTCTCTCTCTCTCTCTCTCTCTCTCTCTCTCTCTCTCTCTCTCTCTCTCTCTCTCTCTCTCTCTCTCTCTCTCTCTCTCTCTCTCTCTCTCTCTCAACTTCCTCTAGTTTGTAGCCTACTTGTACTATTGGTTAGTAAACTATTGAAGTCTTTACAGGCCTTGTACCGATTCAGCCCCTGATGGACAAGTGGCAGGCGCGCAGGTCCTGCCACCTCAACGCACAACCCAAATAAGCTCCCGAGACTCAAAGCTTACCGGCAGTGAGCTTCCAGATGACGTTGAGGACGGCCACGTGAATGGACCAAGGCAGAGGCCCGGGGCGTCCCAGGTGCTCCCCGAAGTCCTCCACGAGGCACTGGGCTTCGTGCAGGATGGCCGTCTCTAAGCTGGACTTGCCCATTCCCAGGTCCTTCAGCTGGCGGAGGGCGAAGCGGCGGTGCGTCTGCCAGCCGAGGCCATCGCTGAAGGAGATGCCTGGAGGAGGAGGGAGGGTCAGGGGGGGGGGGGTGAAGGTAAGTTGGTCTCACGCACACGCACTCTCTCACACACACACACACACACACACACACACACACACACACACACACACACACACACACACACACACACATATATATATATTATTATTATTATTATTATTATTGCTATGACTATTGCTGTTGTTTTTTTTATCATGAATATTATCATCAATATAATTACATAATTACTGTTACTATAGTGATTATCATAATTGTTAAAAATCTCATCAAAAGATAAAGAGAGAAAGAGGAAGAGAAAAGAGACAGGAAAAAGAAAGAAAGAAAGAAGAAGAAAAAAAAAAAAAAACGAGAAACAAAAAATACCCAAAAAATAGAAAAAAAAACATAAGCTCTTCCACAACAATACCCCCCCCACCCTCCCCAACAATCCCCCCCCGCCCCCCAACAGAATTTCCCACTTAGACACTCACCCGAATTCGTAAAATCAGTGAATGCCTTCTGAGTGAAGAGATCCGGTCGGTTGCAGAATTCGAGTTTCGTGAAAGCTGCACGAATGGTCTTGTAATTGCAGAGGAAAATGTGAATCCGACCGCCTATTTTCCACCTATTGCGGGCGGGATGTGGAATTGGTGGTGTTATTATTTTTGTTATTTGTTATTATCTTTATTGTTTGGATCATCATCGTTGTTATTATTGTTGTTGTTGTGATTGTTGGGATTGCTGTGAGTGTTGTTTTTCATTGATATTTTCATTATTGTTATTATTATTATCATTATTTTTGTAATCATTTTTTATGATTGTTATCACTATTATTGTCATTATTATCATTATTGTTATTTTCATTATTATCATTATCGTCATGATTATCGTTATCATCACCATCATTATAATATTGATGATAATAATGAAAATTATCATCATTATTGCTATCATTATTATTATCATTATCATCATCATTATCATTGTCATATTATCATATATTTTTCATTGTCATTGTTATCATCATTACTATTATCATTATCATCATCACTGCTTATTAATA
>NW_028234438.1:15875214-15880214 GCF_977035675.1 Penaeus japonicus | reverse complement strand
CCTGTCGTCCATTATTCTCACTATGATTGGGTAAGGTCTCGTATAAACGGCTGGCCCATCTGACTTGATCTCGTGAAAACAAAAGGACGAGATATCATTGAAGTTTCTTTCCCGAGAGAAATAACGCTACCAAAATCTCTCTCAAACCCCGAGGGAGCATCGTGTTCTCTTGTACCTCGGGGAAACAGCTCATCTATTTGCTCTAACAACCCAACTTCTCTCCCTCTACTAGTAACATCAGATGAAAGAACTCCTTCTGTTTGCATATGGTATTTTAATTATCATCTGCTGCTGCTCTTGGGGTTATTCTCCATTCAGATAAGCTGGGCACAGCCTCTGGCCCTGGAACAAACAACATTGAACTCACCCCACCTAACAGCGTATGGTCTAAACATGTGCTTCTACTACCAACTTGTCAGACGTGTTGGGAACAAGACTGACCTTCTGTCTTGCTGCGGGAAGATCGACCAACTGCGCCTACAATAAAACCCGAATCCCCAGACCATCCTCACCACCGGCAGACTCAACAAACGTCCCCGGAATCTTGTCCTGTCGGGCCGAGGGGGGCCCTCCTCGACCCACAGGTGTGGTCGGTGAGGCTGTTCTGGACCGACGGCGAGGACCCTCCACCTGCTGGCCGTTTATCGTCACAGATGAAGGCTGCGATGACTATTTCACATGAGGACGATTTGCAGAGTCAGTGCCGATCAATATATCACAAAGCAGTGTCCATCAATCAACAACATAGAAGTTATGAAACTATAACTAAAGCACTACCTTCGCTCTAAGTATCAGGGAGAAACCACCCCCACTGTAATATACTATTTGCTTCCCTTCAGGGAGTGTTACCCAATCTCTCTAACATCTCACTGTGTACGAGAGAACGCTCTGCACCAGCATCACCAGGACCAGAGCACTTCTCCATCAATACATCCCCGAGGCGACGACCCTGCTAACCTCGGGAGGGCCTGACCCCCCCACCCACCAGCCTCTGTCCATGTTGTGGATTAGGTGGTGGAAGATCCCGCCCATGACTCCAGTTGGACAATTCCGAGCCTGGTGTCCAAGATTATGGCAGAGGTAGCACTCTCGACTAGGACTATCGTGTATCAAGTGTCCCTGTTTACGGCAATGATAACACTTTCCTTGTTGCAGACCCCTTTTTGCATCCTGCACAACCTCTGACCTTCCTGCTGAACCTGAACTACCTCCAGGAATATCTACAGCTGATCCCAGTGGAGGCTGAGAAGCTTCCCTTCTTACTCACGGCCTCCGCTCACGTATCCCACCTTCCGCTTACCCACGGATCAGCAAAATCAACTTTATCTTAGCATTGTCTTATAGACTAAATGCAAGAGATTTGCAACATCAGTGTGATCATCCGCGGGATAGGGTCTAGAATATCACCCTTTAGCTTTAGTGTCTTTAGCTTCGATGACTCTAGTCACCGGAGTTAACAACAATTGTAGTGCAAAAATAACAAGTGCATCTGGAATAGTTGATAACACCAATTTTTTGTTTTCATTTTTCTTTAATAAACTCGTAAATCCAATAAACAAGAAAAAGCGACCTGCTTCTCGGCAATACCCTCCGGCGCACCTGTGACTCACGATTCCGCAGTCTACTCATTACGTCACACCTGATGTTCTCGGGCACGATTGTGACGTCACCGCTTACGTCACATCTCGTTTTCTCGTGGTACCCTCGTGACGTCACCACACACGTCACACCACGCGTCATACGCTCCGCCCAGTATGTCAACACGCCCAGCGAAGCTCCGCCCACTGTCTCTCATCTGCAACACCTGACTGACCTTCTGATCATTCCTCGCCAAGCCTCAAGAGCGAGTGGCGCATCAGGTCAGAGGTCAGAGGTCAGCAGAATTGACTGTCAACAACATCCGTCTTTTCGCCTCTCACTCTTGCGATGGACTGTGGGTCACCATCTAATTTCCATTTCCATTTACTAGTAAATGACAAGGCTAAATATACTAACGCAATTATTATTGAGTGGCAAGAATATATCGCTAACCAAGTGATACTATATTGATATCCCTATAATATAGACAACTGCTAATATTCACTTCTCATCTATATTATACAACAGCCAAGACAAAGGTATGCTAATATATAGTGGAAATATACAACTAAAATATATATATATCACAATATCAAACATACAAAAGGTCACGACACGATATAACACATATTTCACAATGGATGAAGTTATATATATGTAAAGTGTACCTCAGCCGCGCTACATACTATACTTATAAGTATAGTATGAAACACCCGTTGAAATACACCCATTACACCCAGTGCGTCACCCATTACCCCCCCCCCCATCCCGATGATTAAAAAAACAAACAAACAAACAAAAAAACACCAGAAAGACCACCGTCGGCACCATCTTTGTATCTAATACTTTGATATCATTTTAAGTATTATATAAGACACTATATGTTTTCGCCGCATTAAAACTGGAAACACTTTATCTTCATTGTTACTTCAACCAAAATTAAGTCTACTATCTCATTACCAGATATCTCGCTTTTTTAAAGGATTAGAAATACCCGATTTATATCATTTTTATAGTGTCTTTCTATTCAAAAGCACCAACACATGATATTAACTACTTCACAGCAACATAGAAACCAACATCACCTAATATCAAACGACTAGAATGTCATGTTATCCCCTTTTCACCAAGAGTGTGCCACATCCTACTCACCAGGAAACCGGAAATAAAACGCTGTCCATGTTCTGCTGGCTCTGCTATCTCATCTAGCTCTCCAGGGGAAGGTCGGCACTCTCTGGTGCCAGTCACCCCGAGGCTCTGCCCAGGGAGGTCATACACACACACACACACACACACACACACACACACACACACACATATATATATATATATATATATATATATATATATATATATATATATATATATATATATATATATACATATATATATATATATATATATATATAATATACATATATATATATATATATATATATATATATATATATATATATATATATATATATATATATATATATATATATTATATATGTGTGTGTGTGTGTGTGTGTGTGTGTGTGTGGTGTGTGTGGTGTGTATATACATATATATATATATATATATATATATATATATATATATATATATATATATTATATATATATATATATACATATATACATATAATATATATATATATACATATATGTATATATATATTTATATATATATATATATTTATATTATATATATACATATATATATATATATATATATATATATATATATATATATATATATATATATATATATATATATATATATATATATATATATATATATATATATATATATATATATATAAATATATATATATATATCATCAATGAAGTTATTGTTATTATCATTACTATTACCTTTAATCTTATCACAATTCCTATTATCATCAATATCATTATCATTACCACTATCATTCTCACTGCTGTTATCATTATTATCATTATCATTATTATTATTGTTATTATCATTATCATCATCAGTTTTATTAATGCTATTATTATTGTTTTTATCATTATCATCATCATTATTATCACCCTTACTAATTCATCATTATCATCATTATTATTGTTATCATTTTTATCATTATTGTTAATCTTCGCATTATCAACTTTATCATTTTCACTAACATTATCATCATAATCATTATCTTTATCAGTGCTATTAACATTTTGCTATTGGTATTACTACTATCATTATTATCTTTATTTTTTGTTATACTCATTATCATTATTATTGACATTATGACAATAAAAATCATTATTACTATCATTATCATTATCATCATCATCATCATTATCGCAATCGTTATTATTATTGTTATTAATATCATCATAATCATGTTCATGTTCATCATAACTATTACCATCATTACTGCCGATATTTGCATTATTACTTATTATGAATTTCACTGCTATTATCCTTAACATTTTTATTATTGTTACTATAATTTTATAGTTGCTGTCATTGTTGTCATTATCACTAACATAGCTATTATCTATGATTAATACTATCATTATCATTTTATTTTCATTACTATTATCAAAATTATTAACATTATTTTTATAATGATTACTCTTATCATCATTATTGTGATTATTATCCTTTTCATTATCTTCATCTTTATCATCATTATCATTATCAATATTATGATTATTATGTTCTATCATTACCATTATCATTATCAATATTATGATCATTATTTTCTATCATTATCATCATTATTATCTTTCTGATTTGTATTACTATTCTTGGCTAATATCATTATAATTCTTATTACAGCTATCTGCACTAATATTACCATCATGTTTATTTTTCAAAGTTGGGATCGCTGTTGCTGTATCTGTTATCATTATCATCATCATCGTTATCATTATCATCATTACTACTATCATCGTTGTTATTACTATTATCATAATTATCATTACCATTATTAGGACAAATATAAGGATAATACACCGTCTATTTAAGCGTCCATTTAAGCACAATACACTATTGAATACGAGTGCACTCTACCACGATAAAATAAAAAATAATAAATAAAATAAGAACAGGACATCCACCTGTTAGGGCCATTCCCGGCACATTTACTGTTTACATATTCTAATTGTTAAGAAAATTAGAGTAGTTTATGCATAAATATATCAATATATCAGTACTTTCATATATGTATTAGTAATTCTGAAATGTATGTTACAGATACAAAATTAGTTTGAATTATTAGTGAAGGCAGAGGTGGAGTGTAGAGAGAGAGAGAGAGGGGGAGGGACGGGAGAGCGAGGAAAAGGGAGAGAGAAAGAAAAGAAAGAGGGGCAGAAAAGATGGAGAGGGCGAAAGAGGAGAGAGAGGGAGAGAAGAGGGGAAGAGGGGCAAGGAGATTCAGATTAAACTTTGAACAGTTTATTAATCCACATACGTATTGT
>NW_028234438.1:15852714-15862714 GCF_977035675.1 Penaeus japonicus | reverse complement strand
GCGCGCAATCCAGGATGTCCCGATGGCATTTGTGTGTGTGTTAGAGTTTGCGTGTGCATGCGTTTGTGTGTGCGTGTGCTTGTCTGTGTGTGTGTGTTTGTGTATGTATGTGTGTTAGTGTGTGTAGGCGTATCTCTGTGTGTGTGTGTATGTGTGTGTGCTGATCGATCGATCTGAAGACAACGTTAAGCCCATTGTTCTCGATTTCCATTTATCTATTTGCCTGATCGCGTGCGAGCACCTTGGAGGTATGTGGGCGTATGTGTAAACGTACGTCTGCATGTGTGTGTGTGTGTGATTTTTGGTTTGTAGTGTGAATATGTGCCATGTGTGGACGCCAGTGATTTGGTCATGAATCGTACAATATGTGCATTTATCATTTGATTGTTCTTTGCGTATCATTTGCAATAAAGATGAATATAATGAGCTTTCTTCAGCGCCTTTAACGCCACCACTGATAGTACCTCTTAATGCACCCCGGACTCAGAACTACAAATCATTTTGCACTTACTGGTGAAAATTTATTAAGCATTATCAAAGCAGCTAATAGAGTTGGTGTTCTAAGGAGAGAGAATGAGACATTTGAGCTAAATTTATATCTATATTTATATATGTTTGTATGTGTGCGTCTGGTGTATGTGTGTGTATGTGCGGATGTGTGTGAGGGTGTGTATGTGTATGTGTGTGTGTTACTCAAGCATGGTCTCTATCGCTGTCAAAAATACTAACGATAACCGTAATCGTAAGTAACAGTATTTCCTAAATCATTCTATACTAATTATTATTTTTTTCTCTCTCCTATCTTTCTTTTTAACTTACTACTCACGAAGGATGTTTCTGGGACGTTTTAAGACATACTCCAAGACCACGTGACGATGTGTTAGTACCACGTGGTCACGACGTGGAAAATGTCGACCAGGAAACCTATTAAGGGCTCGATCGCCCAGGTCAGGGTATCAGTGACATGACCTGTCTTGCCCTCACACACTGCTACTCGACCAGCCAGCTCCCCCCCCCCTTTGCCCGGCAAGACATGTCCAACAAACCACTCGCTACCACTGTAATTGTTACCATATATATATATATATATATATATATATATATGTGCATGTATATATATGTATATGTAATATAAATATATATAATATATATATATACTTATAATATATATATATATATCCTATATATATATATAGAAATATGATAACAATACACGCCCCCTGCCACAGTCTCACACACTACACAACATGGCAATACACACACACACACACACATTATCTTGATATATATCTATATAGAATATATATATATATATATATATATATAATCATATATATATATATATCATTTATATATATACATATAAATATATATACGTACTATACATACACACACACACACACATCTTTATTTCCATACATACTCAACACACACACACACACACACACACACACCACACACACACCACACACACCTACACAATAACACACACACAGTAGGGGGTGGGGTCACAACACACTGATTTATATATATATATATATATATATATATATATATATATTATACCATATATATATTCATATATATATATATAGTGACTATATCTAAGTCTATATATATATATATATATATTATATATATATTAGACTATATATATATGCATATATTTATATATAATTATATAACATATATACAAATATCTATCCTATATATATATATCATATATATATATATTATATATATATATATATATATATATATATATTATATATATATATATATATATAAATAATACAATGACACACACATCAAGTTCGAAACCCGTCTGGTAAGCTAGTAACCTTGGGCAAGAACATTACCAAGATCGCCTAAATGATGTATACACAAACATTTCTGAGTAACCCCACCAAAATACAATTCGGCCCAGATAGGTGGGATACCACGGCCATAACACTCTTGAGAGCCTCAACGTCCTGACAGTGGCATGAAACAGCTTATGAACAAAAAGAAAAAAAAATATATATGCCTATATTATGTGTACATATATATAAATATATGATATAAATAATATATATTATATATATATATATATATATATATAGAAGAGAGAGAGAGAGAGAAGAGATAGAGATAATAGATAGATAGATATAACGGCAGAGAGAGCAGAGAGAGAGAGCAGAGAAGAGCAGAATATGAGAGAGAGAGAGAGAGAGAGAGGAGAGAATGAAAACAATATGGAGGAAAGATTGATATATATTAGATGAGTATTATATATTTAGGTGTATTATTTTATTTAGTGAGTTTTTTGATTTTTGTGTTATATTTTGAGAGTGGAGAGAGAGAGAAATCGAAAAGAGAAAGAGAAAATGAGAGAGAGAAAGTTTAGAAAGAGAGAGAGAGTGAGAAGAGTTTTGAGAGGAGAGTGGAGGGAGGGAGAGAGAGGAAGAGAGGAGAGGGAGGAGAGGAGGAGGAGAGAGGGGGAGAGAGAGAGAGGGAGAGAAGAGGAGGAGAGAGAGGGATAGAGAGAAGAGAGAAGAGAGAGACGGAGAGAGAGAGAGAGGGAGAGGAGAGGAGTGAGAGGGGAGAAAAGAGAAGAGAGGAGGAGAGAGAGAGGGGGGAGAGAGAGAGAATGGACCCCAAAACACACAAATTTATGGGGAAAATATATTATATATATATATATTTTATTTTTATTTATTTTTATATAAAATGTTAATATATGTATATAGAGATTTGAGAGAGAGAGAGAGTGAAAACGAAAATAGGATAAGGAAATTGAGAGAGAGAAAGAGAGAAAGAGAGAGAGAGAGAGAGAGAGAGGAGAGAGAGAGAGAGAGAGAGAGAGAGAGAGAGAGAGAGGGAGAGAGAGAGAGGAGAGAGAGAGAGAAAGAGAGAAAGAGAGGGGGAGAGAGAAGGAAGAAGAGAGAAAGATAAAGAGAGAGAGAGAGAGAGGGGAAGAGGAGATAGAGAGAGAGAGAGGAGAGTGAGTAGAGTGGAGAGGGGGGGGAGAAGGAGATAGAAAGAGAAATAGAGAGAAAGGTTTGTATATTATGTTATTTTTTATTATAATTATATACTTTTTATATTAAAATATTAAAAACATATTATATTTATTTTATTTTGGGTATATATTAAATTTTTTATACACTATATATATACAGACATTATAATATTATTTATATATTATATCTAAACATTGTTATATTCAATATTTATATAGTTTTATGTTATATATGTATTACATTATATTACATAGAGATAATTAATCTTATAACTTAGATATATATTTATTATAAATATATAGATATATTATTTTTTATATTTTATATACATTTATATGTTAATAATTTTATATATATATATCATTTAATTTAAATATATTATATATTATTTTTATATATTATAGTTTTGTTACTATTTGTAATTTTATTTATATATTTATAATAATGTATATATTGGTATTTTATATATATATATTTATAATTTTAGTTTTTCATATATATTTTACATATTATATTTAAAATTTTACATATATATAATATTATATATATTTTATATATATTTATAAAATATATTTAAATATGTATTTTTTACATTTATATAATATATATATTTTATATATATATATATATATATATATATGTTACCCTATTATTATTTATATATATATTTATATATATATATATTATTTATATTATTACATTCATACATACACACACAAAAACACCACACACAACACACACACACAACCACACCACACACACACACATATATATATTATAAATTTTATTTTAAATTTTATATATATATAAATATATATATATTATATATATATATAATATTTATATATATATAGGGAAAAAGGGAGAGAGAAATTGAAAAAAAAAGAGAAAGTGGAGAAAGAAAGAGGGAGAGAGAGAGAGAGAAGGGGGAAATCGAAAAGGGAGAAAAGGAAAGAAAGAGAGAAATCGAAGAAAGAGAGGAAAGGGGAGAGAGAGAAGAGAAAGGGAAAACAGGGAGAGAGAGAGGAGAGAACAGGGAGAGGAGGTGAGAGAGAGGAGAGAGAGAGAGAGAGAGAGAGAGGAGAGAGGAGAGAGAGAGGAGGGGAGATAGATAAGAGAGAGAGAGAGAGAGAGAGAGAGAGAGGAAAAGAAGAGAAAAAGGAGAGAGAGGAGACAGAGAGACAGGACAGAAGGGGGGGGACAGGAGAGAGGAAGAGGAGAGACGAGAGAGAGAGATAAGGAGAAGGAGAGAGAGAGAGGAAGAGAGAGAGGAGAGAGAGAGAGGATAGATGAGAGAGAGAAAAGAGAGAGAGAGGAGGACGAGGAGGAGAGAAAGAGAGAAAAAGAGAGAGAGAGGAAAGGAGACAGACAGCAGACAGAGGGAGTGAGGAGAAAAGGGGAGAGAGAGAGAGAAAAGAGAGAGAGAGGAGAGAGAGAGAGAGAAGGGAGAGAGAGAGACAAAAAAAGAGAGAAAGAGAGAGAGAGAGAGAGACAAAAAAAAAAAGAGAGAAAAGAGAGAGAGAGAGAGAGAGAGAGAGAGAGAGAGAGAGAGAGAGAGAGAGAGAGAGAGAGAGAGAGAGAGAGAGAGAGAGAAATCGAAAAAGAGAAAAAGAAAGAGAGAGAGAAAGAGAGAGAGAGAAAGAGAGACAGGCAGACAGATGAACAGACAGATAGACAGACAGAGAGAGAGAGAGAGAGAGAAAGACATAAAGAGAGAAAGAGAGAGAGAGAGAGAGAGAGAGAGAGAGAGAGAGAGAGAGAGAGAGAGAGAGAGAGAGAGAGAGAGAGAGAGAGAGAGAGAGAGATCGAAAGAGAGAAAGAGACAAGGGGCACAAAGGGGCCAGAGATCCAAATTGCACCCCTTCCTTTAAACAAGCTCACCCGCTGCATTCCCAGACAAAAGCCTTCGGTGCATTGGCGTGTCAACACCTCTCTCAGGCCTACGACGGAGCTCTTCTGATCTTCACTCGGTCGGTTCAGGAGTTTAGTTGCGTTTTGGTTTAAGCTTTAACACAATGTTCTGTGAAGAGGGAGTTTATCGGGTTGGGAGTCTAAGTAATTGGTTTTTTAAATTTGTTTTTTGGAAAACATCACACTCGCGAAAACAATGTATATAATTTCATCATTTGACGGTGGGTCGGTAGACCGCCGTTTGGCCCCGGGTGGGTGTGTGTGTGTGTTTGTTGCTGTGTGTACGTGTGTGTGTTTGTGTGTATGTGTGAGGGGGGTGTTTGTGTGTGTATGTGTGTGTGTTGTGTGTGTGAGTGTGGTGTGTGTGTGTGTGGGTGTGTGTGTTGAAAGATAAGCAACAGATTTTATAAATGTATTATATATATATATATTTATATTATTTTATTTTTTATATATATATATACATATATTTACTATATATGCATTTATATACATTTAATTACACAACAAAGTGGGTTTTTGTGTGTTTATATAGTATGTATGTATGTATTATCTATCGATGTATGTATGTTCTATCAAATTTTTTTCTATTTTTTTATCTATCTATTATCTCCCATATATATATATTATATAATATATTATTATAAATTTTATATATATTAATAACATATTTAATAATTTAAAATTTATATTTATATATATATTAAAATATTTATATTATATTATTTATTTATAAATAAAATATATATAATAATAAATATATAGAGACTTAAAAAAAAACCAAGCACGCACCACACAGGGCACACACGCAAAACCAAAAAAAAGCAAAATTTTTAAAAATTTTTTTAATATAATTTTATTTTAAATTTTAATTATTTTTTTTTAATATTTTTAATTTTTTTATAATATTATTTTATTTTATTAATGAAAACTAAAATAAATAATAATATTAAAATTAAAAATTATATTTAAAATTTTATTTATGTGTGGTGGGGTGTGGTGTGTGGGGGTGTGGTAGAACATACCGTTTATATATATATATTTTATTATATATATATATATATATATATTTTTTATACATGTATTATACATATTTTTATATTTATATATTTAAAATATATATAAAATATATATATATCTCTAAATATTTTTTTATATATATATATTATATATTTATATTATATATAATACATATATATAAATACATACACACCACACACACACACACACACACCACACACCCCCTATATATATATATATTTATATATATATTTTTATTTTTTTTATAATAAAATATATAAATATATATAATATATTAAAAGTATATTAAATATATATAATATATTGTATATATATATTATATATACTATATATATATATATATACATATATTTAATCCAGAAAAAATCACGCCCGGAAAAAAAACACACAGAGCGAGAGAGACAGAGAGGGAGGGGAAAAGAGGAGGAGAGAGAGAGGAGAGAGAAAGAGGAGAGGAAGAGAGAGAGAAAAGAGGGAAAGAGAAGAGAGAGAGAGAGGAGAGAGAGAGAGAGGAGAGAGAGGAGAGAGAGAGAGAGAGGGAGAGAGAGAGGAGAGGAGGAGAGGAGAGAGAAAAGGAGAGAATAAAGAGAGGAAAGGGTACGGGAGATAGAAAAAAAGAAAGGAGATAGAGATAGATAGAAAATTTGATAAAACAGAGGAAAAGAGGAACAAACGAGAGTAAGAAAGATAGAAATAAGAAAGAGGATAGAGATGGATGATGATAGTAGATAGATAGACCGACAGGGCAGAGAGGAGAAAAGAGAGAGAAAGAAGAGAGAGAAACGGAGATGAGAAGAGAGAGAGAAAGAGAGAGAAAAGAGGAAAGAGAGGGAGAGAGAGAGAAGGGAAGAGGAAAAGTCGAAGATAGAGAGAGAGAGAAGAAGAGGAGAGAGAGAAGATGAGAGAGAGAGAGAGGAAAGAGAAGATAGAGTAGTAGATTTGATAGATAGATAGAGAAAGGAGAGAGGGGAGATAAGATAGAGATAGATAGATAGATAGATAGTTGATAGATAGAGAAAGAGAAGGAGAGAGGAGGAGGAGAGAGGAGGAGGAGAGAGAGAGAGGAGAGAGAGGAGAGAGAGAGAGAGAGGGAGGGGAGAGGGAAAAAACAGAGAGAGAGAAAGAGAGAAGAGAGAGAGAGAAAGAAGAGAGACAGAAGAGAAAAGAGAGAAAAAGAGACAGAGGGAGAGGAGAGAGGAGGAGAGAGGAGAGAAGAAAGAGAGAGAGAGAGAAAGGAGAGAGATGAGAGAGAGAGAGGAGAGAGGAGGAGAGCGACACAGAGAGAGAGAAAGGAAAGAGAAGAGAGAGAGAGGGGAGAGGAGGAGAGAGAGAGCCCAGGCAGAGAGATGAGAGAGAGAAAGAGAAGAGGTGAGAGAGAAGCGAGAGAGAGAAAGAGAGAGAAAGGAGGAGGAGAGAGAAGAGAGAGGAAGTGAGAGAGGGAGCGAGAGAAGAGGAGAGAGAAAGAGAGAGAGAGAGAGATGAGAGAGGGGAGGAGAGAGAGAAGCCGAGAGAAGAGAGAGGAAGAGGGTGGAAGTGAGAGAGGAGAGAGAGAGAGAGAGAAAGAGAAGGGAGGGATGGAGAGAGAGAGAGGAGAGAGAATAAAGAGGAGAAGAGAGTAAGGGAGATAGACAAAAAAAGAAAAGGGAGGATAGAGATAGATAGAAAGTAGTAGACAGGAGAGAAAAAGAGAAAAAAAGAGTGTAAGAAAAAATAGAAATAAGAAAAGAGAGATAGAGATGATGATAATAGTAGATAGATAGACCGAAGACAGAGATGAGAGAGAGAGAGAAAGATGAGAGAGAAATGAAGGGGAAAGAGAGGAGAAGAGTGGAAAGAAGAGGAGAGAGGGAGAGAGAGTGAGAGAGAGAGAAAGAGAAAAGAAGAGAAAGAGAGAGAGAGAGAAGAGAGAGAGAAGAGATAGGAGGATGAGCGAGAGAGAGAGAGGAGAGAGAGAGTGAGAGAGAGAGAGAGAACGAGGAAAGGAAAGAGATAGATAGATAATAGATAAAATTTGAGGAAAGAGAGAGAGAAGGATAAGATAGAGATAGATAGATGATAGATAGATAGATAGATAGCGAAAGAGAGAGGAGAGAAGAGAGAGAGAGAGGATGAGAGAGAGAGGAGAGAGAGAGGAGAGAGAAGAGGAGAGATGGGGAGAGAGGAGTGAGAGAGGAGAGAGAAGAAAACACAAGAGCGAGAGGAAGAGAGAGAGAGAGTGAGGGAGAGAGAGACAGACAGACAGAAGAGAGAGAAGAGACTGAGAGAGAGAGCGAGAGATGGAGATAGAGAGAGATGAGCAGAGAGAGAGAGAGATGAGAGAGAAGAGAGAGAGGAGAGAGAGAGAGAGAGAGAGAGATGAGAAAGATAGAGCTAGTATAAGATAGATGATAAGATAGAGAAAGTGAGAGATGAGGGAGGGGGATAAAGATAGAGAATCGATAGATAGATAGATAGTAGAGAGTAGAGAAAGAGAGAGCGAGAGAGGAGAGAGAGAGAGAGTGAAAGAGAGAGAGAGAGAGAGAGAGAGAGTGAGAAGAGAGAGGAGAAACACAGAGAGAGAGAAAGAGAGAGTGAGAGAGAGGAGAGAGTCAGTCAGACAGACAGAGACAGGAGATGAGAAATGAGGAGGAGGAGAGAGATGAGAGAGAGAGAAGAGAGAGAGAGAGAGAGATGAGAGGAGAGAAAGAAGAGAGGGAGAGGAGAGAGAGAGAGAGGAGAGAGGTGAGAGGACAACAGAGAGAGAGAAGAGAGAGAAAGAGAGGGAGAGAGAGAGAGAGAGAGAGAGTGAGAGAGTCAAGAAGAGAGAGAGAGAGAGAGAGAAAGAGAGAAAGACAGAGAGAGAGAGAGATAGGAGAGAGAGAGGAGAGTGAGAGCGAGAGAGAGGTGAGTAGAGAGAGGAGAGAGAGACGAGAGAGTGAGAATCGAGATGATAGATAGATAGTGAGAGTGGAAAGAGTGGGGAGAGGAGAGTGATAAGTAAGGAGGTATTGAATAGAAAGATGTAGTGCGGGAATCTAAATATATTGAGCACAACCTGGATCGACTGCAGGAGAAGCAGATGGAGGAAGGGTTAGGCGTGGTAGTCGTTAGGCGTTGTACGCTCAGCTATGTGGGTTTTTCTCATATCAATATCATTGTGAATCATGCTTTCGCGTGTTCGCTTCCCCGAAATCAGGCGAAGACAATGATGATATAGTGGAAGGTAAATTAAGGCGCATTAAGACGCACTCAGGGATCCAAAAAGATGATAGAGGAATGGACCTTTCTCCGTTTGAGGCCGCTGCACACGAGACAAAGCCAAGTGATAATTCTGAATGCTAATGTTATTATATTGAACAAACATAAAGCTTGCCTGAATAACCTCACGGTTTCCCCTGATGTGGGGTTAGAATTCCCTCTGCAATTTTTTCAAAAGCTTTCGTTAATCCTTTGTGATATACAGACAGACGGACAAAAAGGGTTTGGGATTTCGTCTCGGTGTTACGTACTTACGACTCTCAAGCGAGGGGGGGGGGAGGGTTTGTGGTGGGGGCGGTGGCCTGCGGTGGGAGTGAGTGTGAGTGAGAGGAGAGAGAGGTGAGAGTGAGAGTGAAGGGGGAGTGTGAGTGTTGTGTGGTGTAGAGAGTGTGTGTTTGTGTGTGAGTGGGTGTGTGTGTGTGTGTGTGTGTGAGTGTGTGGTATCTAACTGAGCGTGCGAGCGAGCTGATTTGAGAGGATCGAGGTGGTGCGTGCGTGCGAGTGTGTGGGTCGTGTGTGTGAGGTTTGAGGGGAGTGTGAGTGTGATTTGAGAGTGCGCTCCTCGCACACAAAACCTCACTCTACAGGACTCTTCTCAAACACTATCTATTCACTATCTCTCCTCACACTCTCTATAACACTCTCTCAAAAATATCTATCTCACTATATCTCTGGTGTGTGTGTGTGTGTGTGAGTGTGACTTAGTGAGATATAGTGATTGGGGGGTGGGGGGGGGTGTTTGTGGGGGGGTGGGGGTCTGGGTGTGTGTGTGTGAGTGGCTGTGAGACTTTAATTGTTTTTTTGGGTCG
>NW_028234438.1:15812468-15817468 GCF_977035675.1 Penaeus japonicus | reverse complement strand
ACTGGTTTATGCATTGTTATTGTCAACGCTTTATTCTAATCAGGATCACGGTCATTGCTATCATAATTATCTTGATCACCATTCAAAAATCATCATTATTATCGTCATTAAAATTGTTATCACTATCATCACTTCATAAGACTAATTAGATGAGATATTGTTAAACTGAAGAATAAGGATGAAGATGATGATGGTAATGACAATAAGGATGATAATAGTTAAAAAAAATGACAGCATTGATATTGATGATAACGATTATGATGATAATGATGATAATGATGATAAGGATGATAGTAATAATACTGGTAATGCAGGTGATGATACCAGAATGGTAACAGCGCTAATAATGATGATAACATAAGTAATGATAATAATGGTGATGATAACAATAAGAGCTGTAATGATAATAGTAACAGCAACAACTAGAACATTGATAATAATAACAACAAATAAAATAAACAATGAAAGTCAATGCTCTCAGATAAAAAAAAACACTTACATATTCCAAACAGGAATATCGATATCCGACCTTAATTCAAACAACAAGATTAAAATCACCACGATATTTTTACCTCTTCTCCGCCGCAGCATTACAACTCAGCAAACCATGTCATCTCATGGTTTCGCAATGTCAGCGGGAACTCTGATTTCTCCCCCCGGGTTTGAGGGCCAACCAAGGGGCCTCTCTGGTGCACTTCCACGAAAAATCAGAATTTCCGTGAAATTCTTTCTTAAGTACAAAGACCAAGGGACACAGACCCATCATGAGCCATCTCACACAGATCATAATATGATGGAAAACAAAATAGACCTGCGGATCGGAATGTTCTCAGAACAGGAATCGGCCATCAAGACAATTATGGGGCAAGGTGTGATGTGTCATCACTAGCGTGAACTCACCGAGGATGCATCCCTCACCCCTGAACCCCCCCCCCCCCCTCACCAAATCCCATCCGATCCCCCATCTCCCACCCTTGCTTTGAGCACCTTTCCTTTTTTAACTTTCCCTTTTGCATCTCTTCCCCCTATCATAACGCCCTCTACCTCCACCCCAAGTAAGGCAAACACAAACACCCCCACCTCCTCGCCCTCCACACCTGTGCCCATGACCAGCAGTCGTCCCCTCCCGTTGCCCTCCCCTCACTCCCCGCCCGCGGCCAGCCAGCTGCCCCGCGCCCTTGCCGACTCAGCAGCCTCCAACTATGCTGAGCCATCCTCGCGCCTCTCCGCCAGTGCACCCAGCCAGGGGTCCTCCGCTCCCCCAAGTCTGCGTTACCTAAGCGCTCGCCCACAGGAAAACCAAAAACCAACAAGGTAGACGAAAAAAAAAAAAAAAAAAAAAAAAAACAGGAAAAACAAGCAACTCGATTCCAACCGCCACTGGGAAGACACAGCTCAGCATCAGGTGCAGGGTGCCTCTACACTTCCTACATGCTTCCCCCCCTCCCCCCCTGCTCCAGTAGTGTAACCAGTGGTCATCAATAATTATGCAAAGATCATAAAAGCCACGAATGAAACTAGGAGACACAATCCTACCAAAATACCACTGTCCTTTCAAGAAAACAAAAATGACACAGAGATACTATATAAATTTCGCAGTAACAGGGGCAAAGAAATAAAACCCGAACTATTTAAAAACCTAGATGCTTTCCCCGACAATGGCAAAGTGTTTCTAAACAAAAACAAGTACTGAAGCGATCAGAATGTTTGACCGCGCACACCGCTTTTTATCTTAGGTGACTTAAATGATTTAATTAAGAAAAATAAATTAGAACAATTAGTCAATAAACCTACAGGGATCAGAGAAAACACCTCATCCATATTAGAGTAGAATAGATTAGATAACTAACTTATGAACAAACAACTGCTTCCACACTACATAAAGACACATGTAAACTTGCTCACTTTGTGTGATCTTTCTAAAGCTTTTGACAGCGTCAACCACAAAATTCTTCATAACAAATTAAGAAACCACAAAACTGATGCCCATTGGTTCGATAGTTATCAAAGTACAAGAACCCAGTTGATAAAAAATCATGAGAATATATCATCAAAACAATCACTCACTATTCATATTTGGCCCGATCCTATTCAAAATTTCCATTAATGATTTATCAACCATAGTCCATTACTGCCATCTGATATAATACGCAAATACGGATTTTAAAAAATGAATCTTCATAAGTAGTCGGCAAAATTTGGCTAAAATTTCCATAGACACAACCATAAAATTAGAAGGCCGCCAAATTAAACCAAGCACTTCAGTTAAAAATCATGTTGACAACATACATAGGAAGGTAATAGCTACACTAATATATCTTCATCATAAAAAATCAAGTCCCTACTGAAACAAGAATCGCGGTTGTACACACTGTAGCATCATTAACTTAAATGTTTGAGGCTCAACTAACAAAACCCTAATGCAGAAAACACAAAGACTACAAAACTTTGCTGCAAGAGTTGCATTGAGTAATGTTAGTAAGTTCGATCACATCACCCCACATATTCTTAAATCAAAATAGTTAAAATTCCAAGCCAAATGCAGTTATGATACCCGTATTTTCATTCATAAAATCATTCATGGGAATTATTCATAATCGGCGGGGAACACATCACCCACCTCATTAATTTCAAAACTAAATTAAAAGAACATTTTCTGATTTGTCTGTTGTGATATTTTATCAAACATGTAACAAATGTAATGCAATAAATCATTTATGTAAAAAGAATAACCAGCGTAATTTATTGAAAAAAAAAATCAATTCGAATTATTTTTTTTTGAAATTGAAAAGCAACCCAATGAACAACTTTGAACAAGATTTCTTTGTTTGTGTTCTGCCCCGAAAACTAACGCAAAACAACTTGCTCTGTCGTGCAACCCAAAGCAATAAATAGTCGTGCATAAATGTTTACGACCGACCTACGAGCCTAAAACATTTCAGTCAAAGTTGCTCGCCAAGATACTGCGTTTATATTCATCGTTAATTAATTGATCCTTTTATTAACCATAACAAAATGTATGTCTTAGTTATAATTACACGATAATTACCCTTTTTCTCCGTTCATCCATAGGCTAATGCGATTCTTGGCGCTAATCATGTTTATTGCATAATTAAAGTGACGTAATAATCATCTTAAGGAATGCTTTGGCAGCAGTTTATGAAGAGGGTGCCACTTCTAGCGTGCCAGAAGTCACGGTTTAATAAAATTGTTTTAGTGCCAACTTCCGTATTATCTTTATTATTGTTATTATCATAATTATTTATATTTTTATATCATCATTAATATTACTATTATCATCCTTGTTATCATTCTGATCAATATTATCATGATTGTTATTATCATTGTTATTTTTATCATCGTCACCATAATCGTCATTATTACTATCATTATCAGTATCACTATCATTATCAACATTATCATCATCGCTATTGTAATCATTATGGTAATTGTCATGATTATTATCATTATAACTGTTATCATTATTACCATTATCATCGTTATCATTATCATTATTATCATTAATACTGATATTATTATCATTATTACCATTATTATTATCATTATCATTATCATCATTAATACTGATATTATCATCATTATCACTAATATCATCATTACCATTATTATTGTCACCATCATCATTATTATCAATAATATTAACGTTATCATTATTATTATCACTATCATTATTGTTGTTATTGTTTATATCATCATTTATATTACTGTTGCCATTGTTATCATTACCATCATCATTATTGTTAATCTCTTTATTGATATCATCATCATCATCATCATCATTATCTGTATCCCCATATTTCTTATAGGCCTATAATAATAATAATAAAAAAAAAAAAAAAAAAAAAAATATATATATATATATATATATATATATATATATATATATATATATATATAATGATACTAACCTGAAATAAAGACTAAGGATAAAATAACAGAGCGATATTTTAACCCCCTGAAAAACGACTGAACGAACTTGAATACATTGCATAGATGCAGAGGATCATGGATCTCATCAATAAACCAGCAACAAAATCAATCATGGCAATGAAAATAGAATAGATAGTAATAGCGATGATGACCTTTGTGTGACCTGTGATATGACCTTTGTGTGACCTGTGATGATGACCTTTGTGTGACCTGTGATGATGACCTTTGTGTGACCTGTGATGATGACCTTTGTGTGACCTGTGATGATGACCTTTGTGTGACCTGTGATATGACCTTCGTGTGACCTGTGATGATGCCCTTTGTGTGACCTGTGGTACACAATACATATGGATAGTAATGAATAGGTTGCATTGCGTGTAATGTGAAGGGAACAGAGAGCTCATAACATAGCATATAATGAATGATCGTTTGAGAATAGTTAGCGGAACTGAATCGTCATGTGAATATTGGATTACACATATTGGTCACATCAAAGTTCCTTCCCACTCCAAACTCTTAAATCCAACGATTCACAATGCCTAATATAACTATGGTATATAAAAGTATCACACACACATACACACACACACACACGCACACACACACACACACACACACACAAACACACACTCAAACACACACACACACGCACAAAACACACACACACACACACACGCACAAAACACACACACACACACACACACACAACTCAGAAGCACAAACTTACTTTCTGCTTTCCTCGCCCACTCACAAATACCCAAATGCTTGTGTCACAGCCCTTCCTCTCGCTCTTTCCTCAGGGATGGCACTCCGACCTCTGTTCTTTCTCCTCCTTCTCCCTCTCCCCTTCTTCTCTTCCCACCCTTGCTCCTCTCCCTTCCCCCCCTCCCCCTTCCCCCTATTAGTGCCAGAGATGTGTTGCCACCTTTCGCAATCTCTCCAATTGTGCGTTTTTTTTATATTCTAATTTTGTTTTATATCTATTCATTCATTTACCAATCGATCCACCCATCTATCTATCTATCTATCTATCTATCACCAAGGGATTA
>NW_028234438.1:15799968-15802468 GCF_977035675.1 Penaeus japonicus | reverse complement strand
ATGGGGTAATGGGAAGGGAAGGTAATGGGAGAGATGGTGTTTTTTTATTCATGGGAAGCTGATGGGGTAATGGGAAGGGATGGTGTTCGTGATTGATGGGGAGGTATTGGGGTGATGGGGAAGGCGAGGCAATGCCACACTAAAGACTATGGGTAGGGCGGTGTTTTTGATTCATGGGAAACTAATGGGGTAATGGGAAGGGAAGTGAATGGTGATGGATACTATTAATAATGGGTAATGAGGTATTGTGGCGATGATAAAGGTATTGTTTATTATAGGAGTAATAGAACCGGTAATTATAGTAGTGATGTTAGTGCTGTGTACTGAAGTAGAGGCATTAATAATTACTTAAGAAAATAAGGATACGAGGTGGTTATTGTAACGATGGGATAATGATAAAGACCATGCCATGAAATATATTAATTCTCTCTCTCTCTCTCTCTCTCTCTCTCTCTCTCTCTCTCTCTCTCTCTCTCTCTCTCTCTCTCTCTCTCAAAAAAAAAAAAAAAAAAAAAAAAAAAAAAAAAAAAAAAAAAAAAAAAAATATATATATATATATATATATATATATATATATATATATATATACATATATGTAAAAAAAAACATAAAAAATCAAAACACCAAAATGATCACACACACACATCCAACAATCACATAAACAACGACCAAAAAAACAAAAAAACAAAAAAAACTTTCCATTTTACTCACGAGAAATTGAGATTACTTTGAAAATACTGAACGACTTCAATAAATGAACCAGACACCGAGAGTTTTCCTTCGGCGTCCCAGGTGAGTATTGTTGCCGGACGCCACTGGGTTTGCAATAGGAGAAAAGGAAGTTATATTGGGTGTTTTTTTTTATGCATAATGGGGATTGTTGCTATCGTCATTATTGTTGTTGTTTGTTGTTGTTGTTGTTATTGTTTATTTACATTATCATGATCATTATTATTGTCATTACTGTAGTTACTGTTATAGTCGTTACTATTATCATTGTTATTATTATTTTAGTTATTGTTATTATAGATCAAATTATAGATCACTTTCGTTATCCTTATTATTATCATCATAATTATTACTATCATATATACTTATGCACATAAATACATGTACATATATATATACATATATATATATATATATATATATATATATATATATATATATATATATATATATATGTATATATGTGTGTGTATGTGCGTATGTATATATATATATATATATATATATATATATATATATATATATATATAATATATATATATATACATATATATATATATATATATATTTATATGTATATAATATATATATAATATATATATATATATATATATATATATATATATATATTATATATATATATTTATATATATATATATATATATATATATATATATATATATATATATGCATATATATATATATATATATATCCTCATTATCCACAAACATACATATTCACTTTATAATTCAGCCGACCTTTTCCGCCGTGCAGTTCAACGTGATTCCCTCGAGATCCGTGCGCCTGGCAGCGACGTCATTTCGAAAAGCCACCAGTACTCCTTCGCCATCTTGCTTCATCACACCTTCTCTATTACTCATCAACTCATTACTCATCAAACTGTTACTCGTAGCGATAGCATTCGGGTCGTTAATCCCCTTTGTATCTGAAATGAGGGTCGTTTCACACGTCGTACAGCGAAGGTCCTTCTTGGAGACGGGATGCCACACTCCGATTTGGGTAACTCGCTTGGGAAGTTTCCGATTCACTTGGTATTGCTCCCACAGCGCGATTCCGTCTTCGTTCACAACCGCTATTTGTACCTGGCAGAGAAGGCGTAAAAATGATGCTGAGAAGGACAAAATAATGAAAAAAAAAGTATGAAGTAAAGTGAATACCTTTTAAATTGGTAAAATGCAACTTTACTAGGAAGAATATGAAGATATGTGCATGTGTTTAATACTTTTTTTTATTATATAAAGACTCGAATTAGTGAAAGATAAAGTAACGATAATCATGTGATATTATATTAAAGAATAAGAGACATCTTACAGAACTAAACGATAACCATAAATAAAACATCAACCGACAACACAAAACAAAACGAAAATCATCACTACATTTTAATTAAAGAACCTGAAATAAAATCCTCATGATTTACTCATTCCCAAGCAGACACTCATCCTCTATAATCCTTCCATTACCTCATATCACTTTAATTACCAGATTCAGAAGAGGCAGGTACGTCTCTTTCAAGAAGTCCCTGAAGGAAGTGTCAGAGAAAAGAATAATTCTCATCTCCTCGCTAGTCCCTCCTTTTAACATCTTTGAATAAGAAGGATGGAGAGAGAAAGAAATTATTAAGTCTATCCTAGAATTATATTATCATCTAATTGTTTATTCTTTGGACACGTCGCCTAGTTGAAAGGTTTTTCTCATTTTCCTAATTGATGTTAAATATATATATATATATATATATATATATATATA
>NW_028234438.1:15772468-15782468 GCF_977035675.1 Penaeus japonicus | reverse complement strand
CTTTGCCGACTGTACCACCGAGATCTAAGATAGTATTCGAAAATCGGGCCTTTTATATCTCCAGCTCTTTCATTATGGACTTTTTGTCACTTTTATCTCTCTTTTTCCTTTGATTTCCATTCTTAATTGGTCTGATGTTTCAATATCTTGATTGAACCATCTTAATAATTGTAAATAAAATCATTCACGCTATTTGATTTATTGTTAATAAGGATATTAAATGTAATTAAGCTGCTCATGTTCAACAAATATTAGTCATTAGGTTAATTTTAGTATTGGATTTTTTTCCTCTTTTATCATAGACTTTTTGTTCCTTTTATCTTTGCTATTATTTTGATTTCCATTCTTAATTGGTCTATTGTCCAAATTTCTTTATTCAGTCATCTTAATAATTATCTTAATAAATATAATCATTTAGATTATTTGAATCATCCTTATCAATAATATTAAACGTGAGCTATTTTGTAAGCAATGATAATAATAATAATAATAATAATAAGTAATAGTTATTGTGATTATCATAATATTGGAATATATATTCATTACCTGCAGTTCTCTTTTACATATATTCTTACTTGGCAGGAAATCAGCAGTAAATGTTTTATATAATCACATATATATATATTTTTCACTTGCCGGGCCGCCTCGTGCATATAGCCCGGGCGAAGGAAAGCCTTCGCAAATCTCTCTGAACTGAACTATTTTTCACTTGAATGTTTATAATTTTTGTTGATTTAGCTAGTTATCAATCACTCTAATTAATATTTTATAAATTAATGATATCATAGTGTTAGTGAGAATTAAAAACTGTTTTTTTTTTGTTTAATGAATTAGATTACAATTACACCAAAAGCCATATGGGGAAAAGCTGTAAAAACAAAGTCAGAGAGAAGACGGAATAAGAAAAAAAAAAAAAAAAAAAGTAAATACTATAATATTCCATAAAAGTAAATACTATAAAACACCGCTATTTTTATTGTCGTAAACAATGTATATATCCTTTTTTTCTCTTTCTCTTTTTCCCCGTTCTTCTCTGTGTAGGAATCCGTTTTTCTTTCTTCCCTGTCTGTTTTAACCCCCTTCCCCCTCTCTCATTCTATTTTCTTTTCTCTCTCCTCCGGTTATTCCTAGATGGAGGGAAAGAGACAGAGAGGGAGATGATTCTCTCTCATTCTGTGTCCCTCTTTTTATTCCTCTCAATCTCTCTCCCATTCTCTTGCATTCTATCTCTCTTTCTCTATGTCAGTCATTGTGTCTCATTCTCTCTCTTTCTCCCTTTCATCCTCTCTCTCTCTTCTCCCTTTCACTCATTCCCTCTTTCTCTTTCTCTTGAACAAACAACTGATTTGTGTCAACAGTGAAAAGGTATTTTTTATATATTCCTTTCGTCTCTTCTCTTCTTTATTTTGCTTATGCGAATATAGAATAACATGTATTAAGCTATCATTAATCCACAGTAATTCTACACACACACACACACACACACACACATATATATATATATATTCGTCGTTGTTGTTGGTTTGTTTGTTTTGTATCTTTCAAATATACTGTATAACTTGAGGGTTTTCTTTTAAAATCCTCTCCCCATATTTTCCTCTTCCGCAAAACAATTTATTTAATGATAATCTTTGATTCTACTTTCAAATCTGCAGATTCAAAACCCAAGTAATTTAAACTAGATTTACTATTGTTTGAAAATCAAGTAAATAAAAGGGGAGTAAAAATCTGAAGAATCCAAGTTTAAATGTCTTCATTCAATTATCTTAATGATTACAAATATAACCATTAAAATTATTTGAATCTATATTAAAGATATCAAAAGTGAGCTATTTTCCAAAAACAAAAACAAGTATTGGTTATTGTGGTTATCATAGGACTGAAAAATATAATTTTTATTATCTGTAATTCTGTTTTAAGTATATGCTTCGTTGGCAGGAAATCAGCAGTAAAATCTTATATGAATACATGTCAATTTTATTTTGTTCCATATTAGGCTAATATAATCAATTAAATTACAATTACACCAAAGAACATATTGGAGAAAACTGTAAAAACAAAGTCAGAGAGAACACGGAATAAGAAAAATGAATACAGTAAAATACTCATCTTTATTGTCATCATAAACAATACCTCTGCCGGTTTTCTCTCTTCGTTCTTTTCTGTGTCTCCGCAGGAATCTGTTTTCTTTTTTCCCCCATCTTCTGACTATTTTACCCCCTCCCCCACCCCCCCATCCCTCTCTCATTATCTTTCTCTTTCATTCTCTCTTTCTCTCACCAGGTTAGTCTTAGAGGGAGGGAGGGAGAGAGGTAGAATGGGAGAAGATTCTCTCTCATTCTCTGTCCCTATCTTTCTCCCAATATCTTTCATTTATCTCTTTCTCTATTTCATTCTCTCTCTCTCTCATTCCCTTTTCTCTTTCTTTCTCTCATCCTCTCTCTCATTTTCGTTCTTTCATCTTTCTCTCTCTTCTCCTTTTCTCTCATTCTATTTCATTATCTCTCGCTTTCACACACACACTCACTCACTCACTCACTCTCTCTCTCTCTCTCCTCTCTCTCTCTCGCTCTCTCTCTCTCCTCTCTCTCTCTCTCTCTCCTCTCTCTCTCTCTCTCCTCTCTCTCTCTCTCTCTCTCTCTCTCTCTCTCTCCCCTCTCTCTCCTCTCTCTCTCTCTCTCTCTCTCTCTCTCTCTCTCTCTCTCTCTCTCTCTCTTCTCTCTCTCTCTCTCTCTCTCTCTCTCTCTCTCTCTCTCTCTCTCTCTCTCTCTCTCTCTCTCTCTCTCTCTCTCTTTCTCCTCTCTCTCTCTCTCCCCCTCTCTCTCTCTCTCTCTTTCCCTTGAACTAACAACTGATTGTGTAAAGAGTGAAAAGGTGTTTTGTATATATCTTCTCTTCTTTGTATAGAATAACATGTATTAATTAAGCCATCATTAATCCATAATGATTCTAACATATAGAAATATCTTTTTATAGGTAACGCTTATTTGCATGTTGTTGTTGTTGTGTTTTAACTATTAAATTGTTTCCAAATATAATCAGTGAAGTTGACATAGTGAAAAAAGTCGCGAGGAAACACTTCTCTTAAATAGGATTGATAAAGTTAAAGGTATCTTTTTATTATGAAGATAAAATGATTGCAAAGCTTCTTCTCTTCGCTCTTGAATTCTCTTTCTCTGCTCTTTCTCTTGAGAATCAGTAAGCGACGAACAGAGACACACGAGGAGGTCTGCAGTGAAAAGGCAGAACGCATTAACTCCAAAAATGCGATTTTTATGAATTTGGTATCTGTGGAATCGTCATTTAAAGACGAATTTGATATAACCATCATGGTGTCTGAATGTCAATAAAGGTATGGTCAGTTTTGTATATCGATAACAATGATAGGAGTAAATGTACATGCAGACAAACCTTTAACATCGATTTTCTCAAAACATGGATTTTGGAGTTAATGCGTTCTGCCTTTTTGCTGCAGAGGTATCAAGAAATATTCAGCGTGAGCTATTTTACACAATCAATACCAACTATAAGTAACTATGGTTATCGTAGCATTGGAAAATAACATTTTCATGATCTCGAATTCCTTTTTACGTATATCCATTCTTGTCAGGACATCAGCAGTAGATTTGTATATATAATTTTTTTTTTTTTTGTAATGTAACTATTATTGACGTATTTTCACGTAATTACGTTGAAAGAAAATGTAATTATTAATCCCCTTAATTTATCTTTAATAAGTTATTAGTAGCGTTATTGTGTTAATTAAAGAGAATTAAAAATCGTTTCTATTCGTTATTAAGTTGATAAAATTCGATTACAATTACACCAGAGCCCATAATAGGGGAACATTGTAAAAACAAAGTAAGAGAGAACACGGAATAATAATAATAATAATGATAAAAAATAAAAAAATCTGTAAAATGGCATATTCTTTATTTTCATCATATACAATATCTAAGCCGGTTTTCTTTCTCTCTTCTTCTCCGTTCTTTTCTCTATCTATGCAGGAATATATTTTCCTTTCTTCCCATCTGACTGTTTTACCCCCCTTCTTCCTCTCTCTCTCATTATCTTTCTCTTTCCTTCTCTCTTCCAGTTAGTCCTAGAAGGAGGGAGGGAGAGAGAGGTAGAAAGGGAGAAGATTCTCTCTCATTCTGTCCCTCTATTTTTTTTCTTTTTCTTTCAATCTCTCTCTCTCTCTCTCACTTTCTTACTCTTCCGTGCTTTTTGCAATAACATGTATTATGTTTATAAAACAATTTACTTTGATTTTTCTTAGATATGTAGATTCTTAACCGAGTTAACCCCTCCCCCCCTTTTGATTAATTTGTAATAGGTTAAAGATTAAATGAATAAAATGGAGAAGTAGAAAGTCTCGAGGAATGTTTCAAATAACCTAAATTTCTGCTCGAAATTGCTGTTAAATGAGTGCAAAACAACCACCGTATCGGACCGAACCAGAAGCTCATACAGATTTGAAGCAACTTATAATCCAGAGGCCTGTGCTGCCTTACTGCGTGACTGCCGACCGGAATGACCTTTGACCTCGAGTGGGGGACGTTATCTCCTTAGAGAACGCTCGTGAACCGCCAAACACGAGCAAGTGCCGAGGACACCTGTTAACTTTTCCCGAGGAAAGATTTTTCTGGTCTCGAACCCGGGAACCTCCGACGCTGGAACCAATCTGAAAAGAGAGTTAGAAGCTATGCCGACTGTACCACCGAGATCTAAGATAGTACTCGAAAAACGGGCCTTATATATCGCCAACTCTTTTATTGTAGGCTTTTTTTTTGTCAATTTTACCTAAACAAATATTAGTTATTATGGTTATCCAAGCATTGGCAAATAACATTTTCATTATTTGCAATTCCCTTTTACGTATATAATTTCATAGCAGGAGATCAGCAGTAAAGTTTCTATATATACATTTATGTTTTCAACCTAAATCAAACTGATGAAAATATAATTATTTTTAGTAATAATTTATCTATTAATAAAGTATATGTTAATATGTAAGTCTGCTGACGAGAATTTTGATAGATCATTAATCACTCCAATCAGTCATCCATGTTCTTTATAATATGATTGTGTTAAAGAGAATCATAAATTGTTTTTGTTCGTTATTAGGCTAATATAATCAAGTAGATTACAATTACACCAAAGAACATATTGGAGAAAACTGTAAAAACAAAGTCAGAGAGAACACGGAATAAGAAAAATAAATACTGTAAAATACTCATCTTTATTGTTATCATAAACAATATCTCTGCCGGTTTTCTCTCTTCGTTCTTTTCTGTGTCTACGCAGGAATTTGCTTTCTTTTTTCCCCCCATCTTCTGACTGTTTTACCCCCTCCCCCACCCCCCCTCCCTCTCTCATTATCTTTCTCTTTCATTCTCTCTTTCTCTCTTCAGGTTAGTCTTAGAGGGAGGGAGGGAGAGAGGTAGAATGGGAGAAGATTCTCTCTCATTCTCTGTCCCTATCTTTCTCCCAATCTCTTTCTCTATTTCATTCTCTCTCTTTCATTCCCTTTTCTCTTTCTTTCTCTCATCCTCTCTCTCATTTTCTTTCTTTCATCTCTCTCTCTCTTCTCCTTTTCTCTCATTCTATTTCATTATCTCTCGCTTTCACTCTCTCTCTTGTTTTCTGCCTGTCTCGTTCTCTTTCGCTTTCTTGCTTTTTCTCTCTCTCTCTCTCTCTCTCTCTCTCTCTCTCTCTCTCTCTCTCTCTCTCTCTCTCTCTCTCTCTCTTGTTCTCTGCCTGTCTCGTTCTCTTTCGCTTTTTTGCTCTCTCTCTCTCTCTCTCTCTCTCTCTCTCTCTCTCTCTCTCTCTCTCTCTCTCTCTCTCTCTCTCTCTCTCTCTCTCTCTCTCTCTCTCTCTCTCTCTCTCTCTCTCTCTCTCTCTCTCTCTCTCTCTCTGTCTTTCCCTTGAACTAACAACTGATTGTGTAAACAGTGAAAAGGTGTTTTGTATATATCTTCTCTTCTTTGTATAGAATAACATGTATTAATTAAGCCATCATTAATCCATAATGATTCCAACATATAGAAATATCTTTTTATAGGTAACGCTTATTTGCATGTTGTTGTTGTTGTGTTTTAACTATTAAATTGTTTCCAAATATAATCAGTGAAGTTGATATAGTGAAAAAAGTCGCGAGGAAACACTTATCCTAAATAGGATTGATAAAGTTAAAGGTATCTTTTTATTATGAAGATAAAATGATTGCAAAGCTTCTCTTCGCTCTTGAATTCTCTTTCTCTGTTCTTTCTGTTGAGAATCAGTAAGCGACGAAAGAGACACACGAGGCATCCAAAAATATTAAGCGTGAGCTATTTTACACAATCAATACCAACTATAAGTAACTATGGTTATCGTAGCATTGGAAAATAACATTTTCATGATCTCGAATTCCTTTTTACGTATATCCTTTCTTGTCGGGAGATCAGCAGGAGATTTGTATATATATAGTATTTTTTTTTATAATCCAACTTTTATTGACATATTTACACGAATTACCTCCGACGCTGGAACCAATCTGAAAAGAGAGTTAGAAGCTATGCCGACTGTACCACCGACATCTAAGATAGTACTCGAAAACGGGCCTTATATATCGCCAACTCTTTTATTGTAGGCTTTTTTTTTTTGTCAAATTTACCTAAACAAATATTAGTTATTATGGTTATCCAAGCATTGGCAAATAACATTTTCATCATCTGCAATTCAGCAGTAAAGATCAGCAGTAAAATTTTAATATATTCATATAATTTTTTAACCTAAAATTAGCTTAATGCGTCTAGAATCAAGGTAAATATTTTTACATAATTCTATAATTTATCTAATAATAAAGTATATATAAGAATATGTAATGCCGCTGGAGATAATTTAGATAAATTATTAATCACTCAAATTAATCATCCATGTTATTTATAATGTGATTGTGTTAAAGAGAATCCTTTTTTTTTCGTTAGTAGATTAATATAATCAATTAAATTACAATTACACCAAAGGACATATTGGAGAAAACTGTAAAAACAAAGTCAGAGAGAACACGAAATAAGAAAAATAAATACTGTAAAATACTCATCTTTATTGTTATCATAAACAATATCTCTGCCGGTTTTCTCTCTTCGTTCTTTTCTGTGTCTACGCAAGATTTTTTTTTTTTTTCTCATCTGACTGTTTTACCCCCTCCCCCTCCCCCCTCCCTCTCTCATTATCTTTCTCTTTCATTCTCTCTTTCTCTCTTCAGGTTAGTCTTAGAGGGAGGGAGGGAGAGAGGTAGAATAGGAGAAGATTCTCTCTTTCTCTATCCCTCTCTTTATCTATTTATTTTTCTCTCAGTCTCTCTCTCTCTCTCATTCTCTTTCATTTTATCTCTTTCTATATTTCATTCTCTCTCTCTTATTCCCTTTCTCTTTCTTTCATCCTCTCTCTCTTCTCCTTTTCTCTCATTCTCTCTATTTCATTATCTCTCTCTTTTCTCCTTTTCTCTCTATTTCATTATCTCTCTCTCTCTCTTCTCCTTTTCTCTCATTCTCTCTATTTCATTATCTCTCTCTCTCTTCTCCTTTTCTCTCATTCTCTCCATTTCAGTATCTCTCTCTCTCTCTCTCTTCTCCTTTTCTCTCATTCTCTCTATTTCATTATCTCTCTCTCTCTCTCTCTCTCTCTTCTTCTTCTTCTTTTCTCTCATTCTCTCTATTTCATAATCTCTCTCTCTCTCTCTCTTCTCCTTTTCTCTCATTCTCTCTATTTCATAATCTCTCTCTCTCTCTCCCTTTCTCCTTTTCTCTCATTCTCTCTATTTCATTATCTCTCTCTCTCTCTCTCTTCTCCTTTTCTCTCATTCTCTCTATTTCATTCTCTCTCTCTCTCTTCTCCTTTTCTCTCATTCTCTCTATTTCATTATCTCTCTCTCTCTCTTCTCCTTTTCTCTCATTCTCTCTATTTCATTATCTCTCTCTCTCTTGACAGATCGCTATCCGTAAATATATCATGATGATAAACCACAGGGGTGCCAAAGGGCCCGTGCTATTCCTTTTATATTTGAACGATTTGCGTTTAATTAACAAGTTATATTTTAGAATACATGGTGTCTGCAGATGCCACAGCACTCTTGCACAGTGCTTGTCTAACATAATGAATGTTGAACTACGAATGATAGGAAGCTGGCTAATTGATTAACTCTAAAGGTGAAATAAATTCACGTACACAGTACTGCACTTATATAAAACAATACATATCTTTAGCCACAGATTAACTACAGCTTAATACCCAAAATAATTGTTATTCAATACTTATTCAAATGTTTCGTTATTATTGTTGTTATTGCAAATCATTATCAATATATTATCATTAGTAGTAGTATGATTTAATCCACAGTAATTCCACACACACACACACACACAGACACACACACACACAAACACATACACACACACACACACACACATATATATATATTCGTCGTTGTTGTTGGTTTGTTTGTTTTGTATCTTTCAAATATACTGCATAACTTAAGGGTTTTCTTTTAAAATCCTCTCCCCATATTTTCCTCTTCCGCAAAACAATTTGTTTAATGATAATCTTTGATTCTACTTTCAGATCTGCAGATTTAAAACTCAAGTAATTTAAACTAGATTTACTATTGTTTAAAAATCAAATAAATAAAAATGGAGTAAAAATCTGAAGAATCTAAGTTTAAATGTCTTCATTCAATTATCTTTATGATTACAAATATAATCATTGAAATTATTTGAATCTATATTAAAGATATCAAAAGTGAGCTATTTTCCAAAAACAAAAACAAGTATTGGTTATTGTGGTTATCATAAGACTGAAAAATATAATTCTCATTATCTGTAATTCTCTTTTACGTATATGCTTTGTTGGCAGAAAATCAGCAGTAAAATTCTATATGAATACATGTCAATTTGTTTTTGTTCTATATTAGGCTAATATAATCAATTAGATTACAGTTACACCAAAGAACATATTGGAGAAAACTGTAAAAACAAAGTCAGAGAGAACACGGAATAAGAAAAATAAATAGTGTAAAATACTCATCTTTATTGTTACCATAAACAATATCTCTCTTCGTTCTTTTCTGTGTCTACGCAGGAATCTGTTTTCTTCCCCCCCCCCCCCCCATCTTCTGACTGTTTTACCCCCTCCCCCACCCCCCTCTCCCTCTCTCATTATCTTTCTCTTTCATTCTCTCTTTCTCTCTTCAGGTTAGTCTTAGAGGGAGGGAGGGAGAGAGGTAGAATGGGAGAAGATTCTCTCTCATTTTCTGTCCCTATCTTTCTCCCAATCTCTTTCATTTATCTCTTTCTCTATTTCATTCTCTCTCTCTCATTCCCTTTTCTCTTTCTTTCTCTCTCTCTCTCTCTCTCTCTCTCTCTCTCTCTCTCTCTCTCTCTCTCTCTCTCTCTCTCTCTCTCTCTCTCTCTCTCTCTCTCTCTCTCTCTGTCTTTCCCTTGAACTAACAACTGATTGTGTAAACAATGAAAAGGTGTTTTGTATATATCTTCTCTTCTTTGTATAGAATAACATGTATTAATTAAGCCATCATTAATCCATAATGATTCTAACATATAGAAATATCTTTTTATAGGTAACGCTTATTTGCATGTTGTTGTTGTTGTGTTTTAACTATTAAATTGTTTCCAAATATAATCAGTGAAGTTGATATAGTGAAAAAAGTCGAACAGAGACACAGAAGATGGCAGGAAATGTAGTTATATGTTGATAGTTATGATAGTGATAATTATAAATGTCTACATTCTCCAGAAGCCAGAATAATGGATGGGATTTTAAAAGTGGTCAGTTATGAAGTATTATCAATTACAGACGATATTTGATTTATTTGACCTATTCCAACCTCTCATTTCATCACCAATAAAGTACGGAAGATAAATTATTTAATCGTTCTAATATATTGCTTGAAATAACTAATGATTTTTCTGCTATATTTCCCTCCCCATCCTTTCCTCTT
>NW_028234438.1:15759968-15767468 GCF_977035675.1 Penaeus japonicus | reverse complement strand
AAAAATCGTTTTTGGTTAATAAAATTCGATTACAATTACACTAGAGCCCATAATAGGAGAACATTGTAAAAACAAAGTAAGAGAGAACACGGAATGATAATGATAATAATAATAATGATAATAATAATAATAATAAAAAAAAACAACTGTAAAATGCCATATTCTTTATTTTCATCATATACAATATCTAAGCCGGTTTTCTTTCTCTCTCTCTTCTTCTCCTCCGTTCTTTTCTCTGTCTATGCAGGAATATATTTTCCTTTCTTTCCACTGACTGTTTTACCCCCCTCCTTCCTCTCTCTCTCATTATCTTTCTCTTTCCTTCTCTCTTCCAGTTAGTCCTAGAAGGAGGGAGAGAGAGGTAGAAAGGGAGAAGATTCTCGCTCATTCTGTCCCTCTATTTTTTCTTTCTTTCAATCTCTCTCTCTCTCTCTCCCACTTTCTTACATTTTATCTCTCACTATTTCATTCTCACTCCCTCTCATTGTCTTTCTTTCTCTCTTTCATTCTCTCTCTCTCATATTGTCTTTTTTTCATTCTCTCTCTCTCTCTTTACTGAATACTTTTATAAAATCTGAATGATGACGTTAAAGGTACATTTTTATTACGACTCTAAAATGATTGCAAAGCTTCTCTTCGCTCTTGAATTCTCTTTCTCTTCTCTATCAGTTAATTAATGATCAATAAGCGACGAACAGAGACACAGAAGATGGCAGGAAATGTAGTTATATGTTGATAGTTATGATAGTGATAATTATAAATGTCTACATTCTCCAGAAGCCAGAATAATGGATGGGATTTTAAAAGTGGTCAGTAATGAAGTTTTATCAATTACAGACGATATTTGATTTATTTGACCTATTCCAACCTCTCATTTCATCACCAATAAAGTACGGAAGTTAAATTATTTAATCGTTCTAATATACTGCTTGAAGTAACTAATGATTTTTCTGCTATATTCCCCTCCCCATCCTTTCCTCTTCCGTGCTTTTTGCAATAACATGTATTATGTTTATAAAACAATTTACTTTGATTTTTCTTAGATATGTAGATTCTTAACCGAGTTACCCCCCCTCTATTTTAATTAATTTTTAATAGGCTAAAAATTAAATGAATAAAATGGAGAAGTAAAAAGTCTCCAGGGATATTTCAAATAACCTAAATTTCTGCTCGAAATTGCTGTTAAATGAGTGCAAAACAACCACCGTATCGGACCGAACCAGAAGCTCATACAGATTTGAACCAACTTATAATCCAGAGGCCTGTGCTGCCTTACTGCGTGACTGCCGACCGGAATGACCTTTGACCTCGAGTGGGGGACGTTATCTCCTTAGAGAACGCTCGTGAACCGCCAAACACGAGCAAGTGCCGAGGACACCTGTTAACTTTTCCCGAGGAAAGATTTTTTCTGGTCTCGAACCCGGGAACCTCCGACGCTGGAACCAATCTGAAAAGAGAGTTAGAAGCTATGCCGACTGTACCACCGAGATCTAAGATAGTACTCGAAAAACGGGCCTTATATATCGCCAACTCTTTTATTGTAGGCTTTTTCGTCCATTTTACCTTTCCTTTTACTATTTCCATTCCTGATTGGTCTATTGAAAAGAGAGTTAGATGCTTTGCCGACTGTACCACCGAGATCTAAGATAGTATTCGAAAATCGGGCCTTTTATATCTCCAGCTCTTTTATTATGGACTTTTTGTCACTTTTATCTCTCTTTTTCCTTTGATTTCCATTCTTAATTGGTCTGTTGTTTCAATATCTTGATTGAACCATCTTAATAATTGTAAATAAAATCATTCACGCTATTTGATTTATTGTTAATAAGGATATTAAATGTAATTAAGCTGCTCATGTTCAACAAATATTAGTCATTAGGTTAATTTTAGTATTGGATTTTTTTCCTCTTTTATCATAGACTTTTTGTCCCTTTTATCTTTGCTATTATTTTGATTTCCATTCTTAATTGGTCTATTGTCCAAATTTCTTTATTCGGTCATCTTGATAATTATCTTAATAAATATAATGATTCAGATTATTTGAATGATCTTTATCAATAATATTAAACGTGAGCTATTTTGCAAGCAATGATAATAATAATAATAATAAGTAATAGTTATTGTGATTATCATAATATTGGACAATATTGTCATTACCTGCAGTTCTCTTTTACATATATCCTAATTTGCAAGGAAATCAGCAGTAAACGTTATATATAATCACATATATATATGTATTTTTCACATGCCGGGCCGCCTCGTGCATATAGCCCGGGCGAAGGAAAGCCTTCGCAAATCTCTCTGAACTGAACTGTATTTTTCACTTGAATGTTTATAATTTTTGTTGATTTAGCTAGTTATTAATCACTCTAATTAATCCTTTATAAATTATTAATGATATAGTGTTAGTGAGAATTAAAAACGGTTTTTTTTTTTTTTTTTATGAATTAGATTACAATTACACCAAAAGCCATATGGGGGAAAGCTGTAAAAACAAAGTCAGTGAGAAGACGGAATAAAAAAGAAAAAAAAGAAAAGAAGTAAATACTATAAAATTCTCACCGCTATTTTTATTGTCGTAAACAATATCTATATCATTTTTTTTCTCTCTCTTGTTCCCCGTTCTTCTCTGTGTAGGAATCCGTTTTTCTTTCTTCCCTGACTGATCTAACCCCCTACCCCCTCTCTCATTATCTTTTCTTTTCTCTCTCCTCCGGTTATTCCTAGATGGAGGGAGAGAGACAGAGAGGGAGAGGATTCTTTCTCATTCTGTGTCCCTCTTTTTATTCCTCTCAATCTCTCTCCCATTCTCTTGCATTCTATCTCTCTTTCTCTATGTCAGTCATTGTGTCTCATTCTCTTTCTTTCTCCCTTTCGTCCTCTCTCTCTCTTCTCCCTTTCACTCATTCACTCTTTCTCTTTCTCTTGAACAAACAACTGATTTGTGTCAACAGTGAAAAGGTATTTTGTATATATTCCTTTCGTCTCTTCTCTTCTTTCTTTTGCTTATGCGAATATAGAATAACATGTATTAAGCTATCATTAATCCACAGTAATTCCACACACACACACACATATATATTCGTCGTTGTTGTTGGTTTGTTTGTTTTGTACCTTTCAAATAAACTGTATAACTTGAGGGTTTTCTTTTAAAATCCTCTCCCCATATTTTCCTCTTCCGCAAAACAATTTATTTAATGATAATCTTTTATTCTACTTTCAAATCTGCAGATTTAAAACCCAAGTAATTTAAATTAGATTTACTATCGTTTGAAAAATCAAGTCAATAAAAGGGGAGTAAAAATCTGAAGAATCTAAGTTTAAATGTCTTCATTCAATTATCTTAATGATTACAAATATAATAATTGAAATTATTTGAATCTATATTAAAGATATCAAAAGTGAGCTATTTTCCAAAAACAAAAACAAGTATTGGTTATTGTGGTTATCAAAAGACTGAAAAATATAATTTTTATTATCTGTAATTCTCTTTTACGTATATGCTTTTTTGGTAGAAAATCAGCAGTAAAATTTTATATGAATACATGTCAATTTGTTTTTGTTCTATATTAAGCTATTATAATCAATTAGGTTACAGTTACACCAAAGAACATATTGGAGAAAACTGTAAAAACAAAGTCAGAGAGAACACGGAATAAGAAAAATAAATACAGTAAAATACTCATCTTTATTGTTATCATAAACAATATCTATGCCGGTTTTCTCTCTTCGTTCTTTTCTGTGTCTACGCAGGAATCTGTTTTTTTTTTTTCTTTTTTCTCATCTGACTGTTTTACCCCCTCCCCCACCCCCTCCCTCTCTCATTATCTTTCTCTTTCTTTCTCTCTTTCTCTCTTCAGGTTAGTCTTAGAGGGAGGGAGGGAGAGAGGTAGAATGGGAGAAGATTCTCTCTCATTCTCTGTCCCTATCTTTCTCTATTTCATTCTCTCTCTCTCATTCCCTTTTCTCTTTCTTTTTCTCATCCTCTCTCTCATTTTCTTTCTTTCATCTCTCTCTCTTCTCCTTTTCTCTCATTTTATTTCATTATTTCTCGCTTTCACACACACACACTCACTCACTCACTCACTCTCTCTCTCTCTCTCTCTCTATCTTTCCCTTGAACTAACAACTGATTGTGTAAACAGTGAAAAGGTGTTTTGTATTTATCTTCTCTTCTTTGTATAGAATAACATATATTAAGCCATCATTAATCCATATTGATTCCAACGTATAGAAATATATTTTTATAGGTAACGTTTATTTGCATGTTGTTGTTGTTGTCTTTTAACTATTAAATTGTTTCCAAATATAATCAGTGAAGTTGACATAGTGAAAAAAGTCGCGAGGAAACACTTCTCTTAAATAGGATTGATAAAGTTAAAGGTATCTTTTTATTATGAAGATAAAATGATTGCAAAGCTTCTCTTCGCTCTTGAATTCTCTTTCTCTGCTCTTTCTGTTGAGAATCAGTAAGCGACGAACAGAGACACACGAGGAGGTATCAAGAAATATTAAGCGTGAGCTATTTGACACAATCAATACCAACTATAAGTAACTATGGTTATCGTAGCATTGGAAAATAACATTTTCATGATCTCGAATTCCTTTTTACGTATATCCTTTCTTGTCGGGAAATCAGCAGTAGATTTATATATATATATAGTATTTTTTTTTTTAATAATCCAACTATTATTGACATATTTACACGTAATTACGTTGAAAGAACGTAACTATTAATCCCCCTAATTTATCTTTAATAAGTTATTAGTAGCGTTATTGTGGTAATTAAAGAGAATTAAAAATCGTTTTCGTTCGTTATTAAGGTTGATAAAATTCGATTACAATTACACTAGAGCCCATGATAGGGGAACATTGTAAAAACAAAGTAAGAGAGAACACAGAATGATAATGATAATAATAATAATGATAATAATAAAATAAAAAAAAATCTGTAAAATGCCATATTCTTTATTTTCATCATATACAATATCTAAGCCGGTTTTCTTTCTCTCTCTCTTCTTCTCCTCCGTTCTTTTCTCTGTCTATGCAGGAATATATTTTCCTTTCTTCCCATCTGACTGTTTTACCCCCCTCCTTCCTCTCTCTCTCATTATCTTTCTCTTTCCTTCTCTCTTCCAGTTAGTCCTAGAAGGAGGGAGGGAGAGAGAGGTAGAAAGGGAGAAGATTCTCTCTCATTCTGTCCCTCTATTTTTTTTTCTTTCAATCTCTCTCTCTCTCCCACTTTCTTACATTTTATCTCTCACTATTTCATTCTCACTCCCTCTCATTGTCTTTCTCTCTTTCATTCTCTCTCTCTCACATTGTCTTTTTTCATTCTCTCCATTTCATTATCTCTCTCTCTCTTTACTGAATACTTTTATAAAATCTGAATGATGACGTTAAAGGTACATTTTTATTACGACTCTAAAATGATTGCAAAGCTTCTCTTCGCTCTTGAATTCTCTTTCTCTTCTGTATCAGTTAATTAATGATCAATAAGCGACGAACAGAGACACAGAAGATGGCAGGAAATGTAGTTATATGTTGATAGTTATAATAGTGATAATTATAAATGTCTACATTCTCCAGAAGCCAGAATAATGGATGGGATTTTAAAAGTGGTTAGTTATGAAGTATTATCAATTACAGACGATATTTGATTTATTTGACCTATTCCAACCTCTCATTTCATCACCAATAAAGTACGGAAGATAAATTATTTAATCGTTCTAATATACTGCTTGAAATAACTAATGATTTTTCTGCTATATCCCCCTCCCCATCCTTTCCTCTTCCGTGTTTTTTGCAATAACATGTATTATGTTTATAAAACAATTTACTTTGACTTTTCTTAGATATGTAGATTCTTAACCGAGTTAACCCCTCCCCCCCTTTTAATTATTTTTTAATAGGTTAAAAATTAAATGAATAAAATGGAGAAGTAAAAAGTCTCGAGGGATGTTTCAAATAACCTGAATTTCTGCTCGAAATTGCTGTTAAATGAGTGCAAAACAACCACCGTATCGGACCGAACCAGAAGCTCATACAGATTTGAACCAACTTATAATCCAGAGGCCTGTGCTGCCTTACTGCGTGACTGCCGACCGGAATGACCTTTGACCTCGAGTGGGGGACGTTATCTCCGAAGAGAACGCTCGTGAACCGCCAAACACGAGCAAGTGCCGAGGACACCTGTTAACTTTTCCCGAGGAAAGATTTTTCTGGTCTCGAACCCGGGAACCTCCGACGCTGGAACCAACCTGAAAAGAGAGTTAGAAGCTATGCCGACTGTACCACCGAGATCTAAGATAAAGGGCCTTATATATTATCTTATACTCTTTTATTATAGTTTTTTTTTTTTCCATTTTACCTTTCCTTTTACTATTTCCATTCCTGTTTGGTCTATTGAAAAGAGAGTTAGAAGCTATGCCGACTGTACCACCGAGATCTAAGATAGTACTCGAAAAACGGGCATTATATATCGCCAACTCTTCTATTATCATTCCTTTTGTCAGTTTTACCTCGCTTTTCCTTTGATTTTCATTCCTAATTCTTTGATTTTTTTTATTCAATCATCTTAATGATTGTAAGTAGAGCCATTCACGGTATTTGCATTATTGTTGATAAGGATATGAAATGTGATTAATCCGTTTATGTTAAACAAATATTAGTTATTAGGTTAATTATAATATTGAAAAATATCCCGTCTATGATCTGAAATTAATATATCAATATACAATTAATATCAATAAGTATTTAATAAATCAATCACTAGGTTATCACCGTTATCTAAACATAATTATACTTGACTACTGTTGATAAACGGAGTTTTAAAAGATTTAGGTTAATTATCATAAGAAAGAGAAGGAGAGAGAAAAAAATGATAAGATAAAAAGCCAAAGAAAACTAAACACATTGAAAAATACTATAGATTACTCACTATCATTTTCGCTGATATTCTAATTAAGAGGAATATCAGTACATAATATCTAAACAATATCGTTTTCTCTCTCTCTCTCTCTCTTTCTCTTTTTTTTTTTCTCTCTCTCTCTGTCTTTTTATTTATATTTTTTCCGTGTTCTTCTCTGTCCTTTTTCTGACTCTTCCTTTATTTCAGTCTTCTGTCTGACTGTTTCACCCCCTTTCCCCCTTCTCTCTCTAATTTTCTATCTGTTTCTCTTTCTTGTTTCTCTCTCTCTCTCTCTCCCCTTCCCTCCCTCCCTATTCCCCTCCCTCTGTCTTCCTCCCTCTCTGTCTGTCTGTCTCTCTTCCTTCAATCAAGTTCGCAAGTATTGTCATCCATGTTATTTGCATTCTCGCTAATAAGGATATCAAACGTAATTAATTTCCATATGTTGAACTAGTATTATCATGAGGTCAGCACTTCTATTCAAATTTGAGGATTTTTAAGTATGGAATTGTCGATAAACTGTGTCTAATAACTTCCGCTAGACATAGATTAAAAATAACGATGGCGAATTTTATAAGAATTGGATGAAT
>NW_028234438.1:15749968-15752468 GCF_977035675.1 Penaeus japonicus | reverse complement strand
GAAAGAAAAAAAAAACAAAAAAAACATGACACTTAGTATTACATAAACATCAAGAAATCCAGAAGAAAACCATAAATTCCCTCTCTCCCATATCAATACACAAGCTTTACCTTATTCCTTTATTAATAAATACAAATTCATCAATTCCCAAAGAGATACAAAAGATAAATTACAGTGGAGCTTGAACTCACTTTAGGAATCAGGTAACCACCAAATTCAGTGTCCTTGTTACAGCTGTGAAGAAGACCCACGCGCAGGAGAGAGGCAAGACGGTGAATCTCCAGCGTTACGGCTTCAAGATACGGCAAGCTGTGAATAGATTAAATCGCCTACAGATATCCTTGAATTGGTATATTCTATTTGAAATTCTTCAATTGGATGTACTCGGAAGATTAAGCATTGATCGTTACTGCTGCTTGAAATTCAGTAACCAAAAACTTCAGGCATATGATTAATTAATTATAATAGAAAGAACTTTATATAAGTATGTTTCACAAAAGGGTCAATAAAGCAGATTGACCACAACAAATACAATATCACATATACTATGGATAAGAATAAGACAGATATGTGGAACAGATGCCTCTCCCGGGATGTGGCCTCTATGGCGATTCTGGCATGTATTAGCAAATTGCTACTAGTGTTTCTGTGCCAATGAGTATATATTCGATTCAAGAATAAAGATAAACCAGATAAACCTTTCCAGTTACAGCAGTAATTGCCAGACAACAGTGGAAACTCACGAACTTGGACGGGGCTCGATCTGCCGATCACGGGGAAGTGAGGCCGGCACGTTAACCACTCTACTAACCTGACAATTTGTTCCCTTTCCCCATATAAATATCTGACTGTGATTACCTGCTTTTCTGCTGTATGGAAGGAAGGACGTCCCTAGGAACCACAGAGTCGATCTCCTTGTGGACTTTGGCCTGGATTTCAGGATACTTGGCCAGGTAGTAGATGGCCCAACGGATGGTGGAGGCCGTGGTCTCGCTGCCAGCCGTGAACAAGTCGGCCATACAATTCTTCAGGTCGAAAACTAGAACGAAGGAAAAACTCTGTGAGATAAACCTTTTACTTTAAGTAGAAATTAAAACCTCTAGTCTACGATACAAAGAGGTAAAAAAAGATAAAACAATAATGAAAATGATATAAACATTTAAAGAAAGAGAAGAATGGGAAATTGAACAAAAATCTCTTACTGCTCATGTTAGACTGAGGATCGTCCTTCCGAGCTTCCATCTCCAGTAAGTAAGCATCTATGTAATCCCGGGGATTGTCCGGGTCCAGCGTATCCTGGTGCTCCTTGATGTACTTCTGCACAATTGGAAATGGAATATTCCTAAATGTAAACATCTAAGTAACCCCTACGACAGATGGGTATCAGTTCAAGGTAGGGTTATTGTTGTGTGGAAGGAGGGTGTCCTATTTCTTTACACGATTTCCAATTATTGGCTTATCTTTTTTTTCTAGGTGCTTGATCAATAAATCTATACGAATAACTATTGAATGGCTAAATATAACCTTCCAAATTCCATATAATCATCGTCATGTCTCCTACATAGTATAACTGATTGATTATAAGGGACCATTCACCCGGACACTTCCAAGCTATTGAGAAGTACGTGTCAATTACCCAGTAAGTGCTGGCTGATATCAGATATCCTACCCCTAAGGTAATACTCGAAAGGTCAGGAGACCGAGGGACATGTGGAAATCTAACAATAAACGGGTTCTTCATCTGGTTCTTATTAGGTTACTTGCATTTTTGTGTATATATACCATCTGTATATTACGCTAATGTACTATGTATTCAGGATTATGAAAACTACGCTATCTATAATATCTGCTAATTTGGGAATTCTAGGACCTTTTATAATGGCAACAATATGCCATCTGATTCTCACGAATCAATCGGGTTTACCACATAGAATGAACAGCCACTTACTCCCATCAGTTCGAGCACATAGTGAATATTTTTCTCTAGCTGCTCGATGCCCATCCACTTCCGGACGAAGTTGGGCACGATGGGAATGAGCCAGGGCATGAGATCGAACCAGACCACCGGGCCCTGGAAGTCCTCGAAGAGTGTAGTGATCATCTTGCTCAAGGAATGAATTTCGGGAGAGTTGACGTCGAAGCGGTGATCTGGAGGAGGAGGGAGGAAAGAGCGATCACAAAATGCAACAAATAATCACGACGGTCCGAATATGTCGTCCAAAAATCGGAATATACCAGAAATACCTGCTGTTAGTTTCCAGATGACGTTGAGCACAGCTACCGTAATGGACGCTGGGGGAGGACCAGGGCGTCCCGTGTGTTTCTCTAAGTCCTTGACCAGGCAGACAGCCTCGTACTGGATGGCCTTCTCCAGCCTGGTCTTGCCCATGCCGAGGTCTCTCAACTGACGGAGCGCGAACCTTCTGTTGTCTACCCACATTTGTCCGTTGGTGTTGGCGATACCTTTGTAGTAATGGGTGACGTTGATATACTTGTTCCC
>NW_028234438.1:15737468-15742468 GCF_977035675.1 Penaeus japonicus | reverse complement strand
CTCTGCACAGCCAACCTTCGGAAGCAAGGACACATCATCACCGTGCATCCTCACCAGCTTCCGTCCAAGGTCGACACACGCATTACTCTGCGTCAGGTAGTCAAGGCCCAGCAAGCATGGTTCGTCCGATCAGCGACATACATCAGCAGCCGCTGCACCGCGCTGCCCACGCCGATACGAGCCTCCACTTGCCCCTTGAGCTGCACACAATGCCCCATGACACCACACAGTCTCTGTGGTGCGTCTGGAAGTCGCGTAGTGGCCAAACATACCAAGCCGCACTAGGGTCTTTTCAGCCCCAGTGTCCACTGTCAGGCGGCATGGCTTCCCATCTACTGAGCCTCCCACCTGCATAGCTGGTTGCGACGGCAGCTACTCAAGTCGGGGTCCAGGAACCGAGGACGGCTGGGTTTCGGCCCCCTTCTCCAGCCTGTCCGAGTTTTCCGCCTGTACCACTTCCTTAGCCTTAGGACAGGCACTGCGTCTGTGCCCTTCTTCGCCACAGCCCCAACACGAGCCGTGGAATCTGTACGGGCTCACCCTCCTCGACACTGCCTTCATTTTCACTTTCCGGCCCCAGAGATCACGGCGGTTCTGGGCGGCCGGCTCTAGGCCACTGGTTCCCTTCAGGAAGGCCTCGAACTTCAAGGCCCTCGCCAGCGCCACCTGCAGGTCCTCAGGGTGTGCCTACTTGACGTAGATTTGCAGCTGCTGGTCCTGCAAAGCGTCGACAAAGAAATCGCGGGCCAGTACCACGATCATCTCTTCTGCAGCCGTAGGGTACGACCTCCTTACCAGCGCCTCCACGTCCTGCGCCAGCTGGGATAGGGTCTCTCCACGCTCACGAGTCCGCTTCTTCAAGCGGGCCCGATATACCTCGGCCTGGTGGTGATGGCCGAAACGGCGTTGCGAAGCCTCCGCCACGCCGGTGTAAGAGGCATGTTGGGATGGCGGCAGATGCCCCAACACTTCCACCGCGGGGCCCCGTAGCGCTGTTACCAGCTGCAGTGCCTTCTCTTCCTGATTCCAGGCCTGGGCAGGTGGCAGCATTTCAAATTGGGCGACATATGCCTCCCAGGCCACCTTCCCGTCGTATTCCGCCAGTTTACGCCTCACAGAATGTCTGGAGGCCGAGGGGCTGCGGGGTGGAGAACGCGTGCCGTGAACTAACACGCCCGGAGGGGAGGGAGGGGGTGAGGGAGGCAACGAGGCGGGTTGACCGGGTCCGAGTTTGCCACCACCTGTCCCCAAGGGAGCGGTTCCGATAGGTCCCCAGCCTCCTGCAGCGGCCACCGGCTCCGACACGACGCTGCGAGGCCCGGGGGTTTCCTGCCACGGACCCCAGGCAGACCCCAGTAAATCTGACAGTCTGGCATCTGTTGCCAGAACCTCGTCTGCCTTCTCCGCGTACAACGTTGCTACCTCGTGACGCCGCTTTTCTGCCTTCACCTCCTCCCTCAGGCCCTGAACCTCGCCTTTCAGAGTCTGCACCTCCTCCAGCAGTTCACTCTTCACGCTGCCGCACGCTTTGTCGGTGTACTGCTGCGTTTCCATCTTCACAGATGCGAGATTGCCCTGTAGCACCTCAACAAGATGGCAAAACTGTTCCTCTGCCTTCCTTGCCTGCATCTCAACAAGATGGCAGAACTGTTCCTCTGCCCTTTGTTCCTGCTCACGAGCCCTTTGTGCCATTTCCTCCCTCATACCGGCCAGCATGGCAGTGATCAGGTCCATCTGGCTCGGCTTCACCTCACTCGTGCCTGCCTCCTCTCCCTCATGGCTGCCGCCATCTTTGGACGCCATGATAAATCGGCGCGTCTCACTGTTCAATTATCACAAATCCCACTTCTGACACCAATGTTACGCCGGCCACCTCGCTATCTGCCACCAACACGAGGCAGGCTAGGCAGACGGCGTGCTAAACACAGGGTCGTGAACACAGAACAGCTCCAAGAGGCACCGAACACCACAGCGTCCCAGAACACCACGAAGGGCCACACCACGTGGCAAGGCAGGGCACGAAATAAACACACAATAACCGTCTTTCCTTTATTTACACTAGTTATTTACCCGTACACTTTTCTATAGGCACCATACAGGGGGGAAAGCAGCACATCACACTGCACAATACAGCTTATAACAGGGCAACAAAGTATATCAGGTCACAAGGGTCACACGCGAGGTCTTCCCAGGGGCAGCAGCTAACTGCGTCTCTCCTGTCCTCGTTCCTTCCGCGCCGCTTGCCCAGACATTACGTCATGTTTGTCCAGCTTACATCAGTTTATTAGTAACACATGTTTCGCACAGAGACAAAGACCCACTGGCGTAGCAGTATGTATGTATGTATGTACACACAGACACATACACAAATAATTACCATTATAACTGAAGACCGTTTGTGAATCAGTTATTACTCGAGGATCCAATACCTTTCCGTGCAAGAACACGTAATCAGGCAACACTTAAGCTCAAACTTTCACCAATTAGGTTTAATCTATCGTCGGCTCTTAATCTATCCACCAAATACTCCGTAATCTATCCTCAGTAACCGTTATCTATTCAAAACATATAATCATTTAGGCAAAAATATAAACACGGGAACGGAAGGCAATAACCAAAGAAGAAAAAAAATAAAGATTTATTGTTACTACCTTACTGTAGCTGTTTTACGTTTTTACCTTTTTATTTTTACATTTCACAGTAAAAAAAAAAGAAAAAAAAGAAAAAAAAATGCACCGATGTACAGTTGTTAATTCTCCCATTAACCGGATAACAAAGTCTGTTATGATCATATATTCGCCCGGCAAAAAAAAAAAAAAAAAAAAAAAAAAAAACAGCAGCATCAATATACAAGCATCTGCGTGTGATAGGCAAGCATAATTCACGAGTCATCTTATGTCTTCTACTTTTTCGCTAATAACTTTTTGAATAGCTAATGGAACTGGCAAATGAGACAAAGGAAATCATGCACGGCCGTCAATTAACTGTATTTCGGATTATCTTGAGTATTAGGGTTTGCCGATAGAGAAGGATCTTAATTTCGATTCCCTTAAACGGTATAACACGTGGAGAGAGAGAGAGAGAGAGAGAGAGAGAGAGAGAGAGAGAGAGAGAGAGAGAGAGAGAGAGAGAGAGAGGGAGGAGAGAGAGAGAGAGAGAGAGAGAGAGAGAGAGAGAGAGAGAGAGAGAGAGAGAGAGAGAGAGAGAGAGAGAGAGAGAGAGAGAGAGAGAGAGAGAGAGAGAGAGAGAGGAGAGAGAAAGAGAGAAGAGAGAAAGAGAGAGAGAAAGAAAGAGAGAGAGAAAGAAAGAAAGAGAGAGAGAAAGAGAGTAAGAGAGAGAGAGAGAAGAAAAGTGATATTTGTGTGAAATAAGTGATTTTATCATTTAAAACACCATTACGTGTTCGCTTGCCCCGTACACTCGATGTCATAATGCTACCTTGACCTTATTCTGACCGCTATGCTTTACTTACTTAGGTCAGGTTCTCAACTATAATAATCTGATGTATCCTTTGATGCTTTTCAGTGTTGGTCACGTGTCCATGACCCAGAATGCAGTGCCGAGAAGGTTAAAAAGAAATGTATTGTTTATCGACTTGGTTTATGAGGTATAAATTGCATTATACATGTGGAGTAGACAAACATTTTCAATCAGTGAACCTACGAACTAGTGAGGATAGAAACCAGTTACTATCATAAGGAAAGACTATGTGATTAGCTACTACCATTTACACTTTATAAACCATTGCAACTATACAATTAGTTGCAGCTAATAATTAACATTGGTGATAATGTAAGGCAATGTATATGATTGCATAAGGAAAGAAGTACAAAAACATAATCATACACAATTTTCCAATTACTGAATTTAAACCGGCGCATTCAAAAACGAAGTATTTTGAGAAAATCACGTACTCCCAAAATTCCTCTCCCGTTCCATAGGTTAAGAACCCAATGTTTTAGCATAATGTCAAATACATTTTGTTGATATAAAGTCTTATATAATGAATTATAGAAGGTGATTAGGACACTAAATATATGGCAAATCATCTAATAATCTTTACATTGTTTTCTGTGTAACGAATCGTCTGTATTAATCTAAGGAACTTTGAATACAGCTTTGTTCTAAAACAGATAGAATAACCAAATATATAATTTTAAATAATGGAGTTTTTAGATGCAGAATTACGACATTTTTTATATGTATGAATTGAATGGTATGATTCAGTAATTGTTTAGACAAGAAAATAGCACAATAACAACACAATACTGGCCTCGAAAACAGCTAAGCTAAAATAAATCGGAGAAAGATGACTACACGAAAAATGAAACAACAAAAGATCATAAAGGTAATCCTCCTGATTCTACGGTCTCTCTGTGATGACAATTTCCAAGTCCTTCGGCATGTTCAGGAAGGAATCCTGTGGGTTTTTCTCCAGGTCGAGTTCCTGTCCTTTGGGAACCGAGAAGGTGAAGTTCTGCACCAGAGCAGAGAAGAAGACGAAGAGCTCCATTCGGACGAGAGGTTCTCCTGGGCACTGGCGACGTCCTGGGAGAGAGAGGGGAAAAAAAACGGCCGAGGTTATGATCTTTTCCTCTATCTCTTGCTCTCTCTGTCTGTCTCTCTGTCTGTTTGTCTGTCTGTCTGTCTCTCTCTCTCTCTCTCACTCTCTCTCTTTCTCTTTCTCTTTCTCTTTCTCTTTCTCTTTCTCTTTCTCTTTCTCTCTCTCTCTCTCTCTCTCTCTCTCTCTCTCTCTCTCTCTCTCTCCCTCCCTCCCTCCCTCTCTCTCTCTCTCTCTCTCTCGTGCTGCCGTGGATTCGTAGGATTCAAAGTAGGAGTGGAAGGTAACTTTGACCTTCGTGTGCCCCAATATTCTTATGGCACTGTGAGCTCCGCTACTGTCATCATACAGTCATCCTTTATATATCATATTACAATCCTCCTGTTTACTTTATATCATAAGCATAAATCCATAAAAAAAAACTCACCCAGAGAAAATG
>NW_028234438.1:15697468-15699968 GCF_977035675.1 Penaeus japonicus | reverse complement strand
TCCGAGGCGGATCAGAGACACTACTCGGTGTACCTCGAGTGTCACGGCTTCTAGATAGGGCATGCTGGCGACACAAGAGGGAGAGGAATTTAGATGAAATGGTTGATATCATTCTCTAATATCTAAAGTCAAGGGCCTTCAGGAATGATCTTTATTCCTGGAAGTTATTACAATGACGAGATATAAACAACTCGACTCCAGACATACAAATTTATATGGTATAAATGTCACCGCCACACTATACAAATAATTAAGCTTGTTTTAGCTGAGATGTACCTGCTTTTCTGCTGTATGGAAGGAAGGACGTCCCTAGGAACCACAGAGTCGATCTCCTTGTGAACTTTGGCTTGGATTTCAGGATACTTGGCCAGGTAGTAGATGGCCCAGCGTATGGTGGAGGCCGTGGTCTCACTGCCAGCCACGAACAGATCTCCCAGCAAGTTTTTCAGGTCAGTAACTGTGAATGAGAATCCGGTATTTGACCAGCTGGAGAAATAAATCATGCTGGTATAACAACAAGCATAACACGCCAGAAACAATGAATATGGTAATGACAAAAGGATTGTTAGGTATCAAGTAGTTATCACATCACCATCATTAAAAGGTACCGACATTGATATATATATAAGCAATAAAAAGGAGAACGGTCTCGGTGTCTCATCTAAAGCAAGAACCGCGAACTGTAAAGATTCTCACTGCTCATGGTAGACTGAGGGTCGTCCTTCTGAGCTTTCATCTCCAGCAAGTAAGCGTCGATAAAGTCTCGTGGATTCTCGGAGTCTAGTGACGCCTGATGTTCCTTAATTTGTTCCTGTGGATTTGGGGTTATTTTTTATGACGTTTTTTTCAATATCGAGCTATTCTATAGCAGATAGTCACCTACCTTATTAATTATTATTATCATGAACTTTTTTTGTAAGAAAAAGGATCCTTTTTACAGTATCATTACCTATCATAATTACTTGATACGCGTATTTATGATCACTGTCAATATCTTGAAACAATTTCCTTTTTGAAGAATTCGCATTACTACTATAAGGTTTAAAGTATATCCCAAAATTATTAGCAATACTTTACGGACTCTGCAAAACGTAGCAACATTCATCGCTACCCACCATCATCTTCTCTAACAACATATCCGCTTTGTCAATCATCTGCGGGATGTGCATCCACTTCCTGATGAAATGGGGCACGATGGGTATCAGCCAAGGCATGAGGTCGAACCAGATCACGCTGCCCTGAAAGTCTTCAATGGATGAGTTGACGAGTTTGTTGAACTCCTGTACTTCGGCGTCATCCACGTCGTAGCGTATACCTGGGGGTTGTGAGAGGAATCGTGCTTTGATCCTATCAGTCTTTCTCTGTCTCTGTTCGTATGATAATCTTGGATGTGTTCGATTTTTGGCGCCGAGACACTATGGATTCTTCCTACGTTTTCTATATCTTAGCCGTTCTTTGACTGCCTAAGTAAAATATCAAAGCGAGATTCTATATCTTACTTGCTACCATCTGCCAGATGACGTTGACGACCGCCACGTTGATGGACCAAGGGAGGGGACCCGGACGCCCCGTGTGTCTCGCGAAGTCCTCGACCAGACAGACGGCCTCGTGCTGGATGGCTTCCTCCAAGCGGGTCTTGCCCATGCCGAGGTCCCTCAGGTGACGAAGGGTGAATCTTCGGTTGTTTTGCCAGAGCAGTCCGTTGGTGTTGATGACACCTTTTGGGAATATTTGAAAGGAAACAGAATTGTACATTCTATCGGTTTATAATTCGTGTGTTCTTAATTGATGCACGGTATTTCATTGCCTTGTTTCACTTTTTCCAATCTCTTTAGAGCCACGAAACACCCAGAATTCATCGAACTGAACGCTAGGAACCCAGGACGCTATCTTCCTGGGTTCTTGCTCCGGGCAGGCGCGGCTCTCACCGGTCTTGGTGAATTCGTTAAAACAATCAAAGCTGAAGAAATCCGGCCTGTCAGAGAACTCCGGTTTGGCGAAGGCGGCCTTGATGGTCTTGTAGTCACACAGGAAGATGAAGATCCGGCTCCCCATGCGCCACCTGGAATCGAATTGGGTTACCAGCCCCGTTAGGGGACTCAAGTATGAGGTCGAATATTGGCGAAATTTGGAAAATATTTTCTTCTTAATCATCAGCTTGATTTTTATTGCATTATGGATGTCAGAAGGGGGATTAATTTCTTTATACACACACACACACAGATATCTATTCACTAACATACAAATGAAGTAATACTCACGATACGATGTTCCCATATTTCCTCTTGAGTTTGTCTACTTGTTCACCAAGAGCAACTTCGCTGGTCGGAAGTTTTCCTATTATTGGCAACCCCCATTCTCCTGCAGAGAAAAGATCGCCATTATTATTTTCATGATGATGATTACTGGCTATCACTCGCAATGAAAGGACGTAACTTAGTGACCAAAACTTTGTACTTTTCCAATCTTAGTAAATGAGAGGGAAGATGTGGCACGGTTC
>NW_028234438.1:15684968-15687468 GCF_977035675.1 Penaeus japonicus | reverse complement strand
TATTTCTACAGTCCGTGAGTGACACAAACAAATTCAAGCAAAACATGAGCTTTTTTCCTTCTGTTTTTTATATTATGAGTCCATTGACTCATAATAACATACACTGTCCACCATACTTTTGCTTGAATGATTTATGTAAATGATTCCACAAGAACTCAGCCACCAAGGAATCATTTAGTAAGCCTAACTGACCTAATTTTTTTTATCCTATTCCTTGACTTTTTTATATTACTATCTTTATCGTTACTTGCGTTATTATTCCTACCATACTTATGTTGTATTTACTGGTAATGCACACATCATATATCTATCCGTTTGTGAAATTATGTGACTTGTAAACAGTCCGTGAAATTTAATAAAGTTAACCCTCAAACCGAGACCCTCCGTTTTCTGTATTCTTCAAGGTCATGCCAGAGAGTTGCCACTAGGGGCGCGTCCTTGTTTCAGTGAATATAACATTTATATTATAAGAAATAAGCACAGGGTTCATTGTTAAAGCGTAGAGTTTCATTGCAGAGACAAATGTCTATACATCTACATCAGGAATGCGCAAACAGTGCAATAAATAGCGAACACTTTTGTGATAACACGAAAGCAAAATGCATGGGACTCACTGCTCATGGTCGACTGAGGGTCGTCCTTCCGGGCTTCCATCTCCAGCAAATAGGCGTCGATGTAGTCGCGGGGGTTCTCGGGGTCGAGCGTCGCCTGGTGCTCCCGCACGTGTTTCTGCAAAATGTTATGTTTATAGACAGACACAGACATACATACATACATAAATAGATAAATATATAAATAAATAAATAAATAAATATATATATATATATATATATATATATATATATATATATATATATTTACACACACAAACACACACACACACACACACACACACACATATATATACACATATACATAAAGACATAATAACTTGTTTAAACCTGCTTGGATAACTCTAGAAAGGCTTGTAACCCAAAAAATGAGGTTGAATTAAAATGCTACTTACTGCCATATGTTGACTGATCACTTGTACCTTGTCAGTCACTTTCAGGACGCCCGTCCACTTCTTGAGGAAGTGGGGCACGAGGGGGACTAGCCAGGGCATGAAATCGAACCACTTGATGGCCTGGAAGTCCTCGAAGGACGAACTACTGAGCTTACTTAGCTTCTGGATTTCGAAATCATTCACTTCAAAGCGTTTGCCTGGAGAAGATAGAAAGTTTGAGCACATGGCTTGATCCTTCTTCTGCAATTATCTGCTCGCAGAGGAAATGAGGACATCACCGACCTGCAACCATCTGCCAGATGACGTTGAGAACAGCCACGTTGATGGACCAAGGGAGAGGACCCGGACGCCCCGTGTGTCTCGCGAAGTCCTCGACCAGACAGACGGCCTCGTGCTGGATGGCTTCCTCCAAGCGGGTCTTGCCCATGCCGAGGTCCCTCAGGTGACGAAGGGTGAATCTTCGGTTGTTTTGCCAAATTAGACCGCTGGAGATTATTATACCTTAAAAAAACAAACGAAAAAAAAGGTATTTAAGCAAATAAAGCGTGACTAGACTATCAAACATCTCTATTCCCCTCCTTTCATTACCACGAAACATTGTAGTGTGTCAAGTACAATGAGCAATTACCGGTTTCGGTGAAGCGATTAAAGACAGTGAGGCTGTAGAGGTCCGGCCTGTCAGCGAACTCCGGTTTGGCGAAGGCGGCCTTGATGGTCTTGTAGTCGCAGAAGAAGATGAAGATCCGGCTGCCCATGCGCCACCTAGGGCAGAGATTGTGACAGAGAGAATATTATGGGTAATATTTACGAAACGAAAATGATGGTAATAACGAGGAAAAAGCGAGATAAGATTCACGATCGTTTTTTGTTATTCTAAAGCATGTGATGAAGTAGAATGAAGTGAAGGACGAAGCTACTTACGATACGATGTTACCAAACTTCTTCTTCAGCCGCTCTACTTGGTCGTAAAGAGACTCTTCGTCGGAGGGAAGTTTCCCTATTATTGGCAGACCCCATAGCCCTGTATGAGAAAGATAGTGAATTAATTTGGCGCTAGGAATATATCCTCCCCCCCCCCCACACACACACACAGATACATGCACTCCTCCACTTTCTTCCATTATGTAATACACCAAACTATGCCTGATCATTATCATTATTCCCATTCTATATCACTCCGACTCTTGATATAACCACATAAGATAAATATGTGGATAATCCGACTACAAAATTTAGGTGACTGGCATACAGATATTAGGCGTAGCCGATTCTGAATCATATCGAAGAAGGAATATATTGCATACGATGACATAATAATATCACCATCGTCTTCGATAAAATTCCCAGTCGTATGACACAAACATCACAAGTTTCACAATCACAAACAAGTTCCACAATCACAAACAAGTTTCACAATCACAAACAAGTTTTACAATCACAAACAAGTTTCACAATCACAAACAAGTTTCACAATCACAAACAAGTTCCACAATC
>NW_028234438.1:15674968-15677468 GCF_977035675.1 Penaeus japonicus | reverse complement strand
TTCCTCTAAGATCTCCCTCGTCCGAACTTCTAACAACTACTTCCTTCTAGCTACCCTATCCTTTTTTTTTTTTTTTTTTTTTTTTTTTTTTTTTTTTTTGTGTGTGTGTGTGTGTGTGTGTCTGTGTGTGTGTGTGTTTTGCTGCGTTTCCCGCCACTCTGATTTCTTGTGACTTTGGATCTGCAGTTGAGTAAAACTGCTCTCGTACTATGGGCAAAGCCTAACCATTATGACAACCAAGTGTTCGTCACATCAAAGAGCACATGTTCAGCATTTTCTTACTACGTGAAGAAACATGCCCCTACAGTTCTAGATATTTTAAGACCGATGTATTAAAATATCTAAATTGCCCCTACTTTACTACCATCGAAACAAAGACTCATGTAACAAAGCTAATTTCCATTCATTCCAGTCCATCATCTAGTTTTCATCATCTAGCAACCCATGTGTTATTAGTAAAGCAAAATGCATGGGACTCACTGCTCATGGTCGACTGAGGGTCGTCCTTCTGGGCTTCCATCTCCAGCAAATAGGCGTCGATGTAGTCGCGGGGGTTCTCGGGGTCGAGCGTCGCCTGGTGCTCCCGCACGTGTTTCTGAGAAGGGTTATGTACTATGTGTATGTATGCGTACATGCATATATATATATATATATATATATATATATATATATATATATATATATATATATATATATATATAATATATATATAATATATAGTTAGAATGAGAGAGAGATAGAGAGATAGATAGATAGATAGATAGATAGAGAGAGAGAGAGAGAGAGAGAGAGAGAGAGAGAGAGAGAGAGAGAGAGAGAGAGAGCGAGGGCGAGTGAGAGAGAGAGAGAGAGAGAGAGAGAGAGAGAGAGAGAGAGAGAGAGAGAGAGAGAGAGAGAGAGAGAGAGAGAGAGAGAGAGAGAGAGAGAGAGAGAGAGAGAGAGAGAGAGAGAAAGAGAGAGAGAGAGAGAGAAAGAGAGAGAGCGAGAGAGAGAGGCGAGTGAGAGAGAGAGAGAGAGAAAGAGAGAGAGAGAGAGGGATTGCATGTTTGTAGTCATTACGAAATTAATATATGTTTAATAACGTCCATGAATATCTATAATTGTTTGTTTATATGGATATGCATAAAATGGAATGCTTGTAACTTAATAGGACGAAAGCACTGACGCTCAAGTGCATCACTCTTACAGCTACATGCTGACTGATCATTTTTATTTTGTCAATCAGATCAACCGCGCCGATCCACTTCTTGAGGAAGTGGGGCGCGAGGGGCACTATCCACGGCATGAAATCGAACCACTGGACTCCTTGGAAGTCCTCGAAGGACGAATTGGTGGCCTGATTTAGCTTCTGGATTTCGAAATCATTCACGTCATAGCGTCTGCCTGGAGAAGATACAAAGTTTGAGCACATGGCTTGATCCTTCCTCTGCAATTCTCTGCTTGCAAAGGAAATGAGGACATCACCGACCTGCAACCATCTGCCAGATGATGTTGAGAACAGCCACGTTGATGGACGAGGGGAGGGGACCTGGACGCCCCGTGTGTCTCGCGAAGTCCTCGACCAGACAGACGGCCTCGTGCTGGATGGCTTCCTCCAAGCGGGTCTTGCCCATGCCGAGGTCCCTCAGGTGACGAAGGGTGAATCTTCGGTTGTTTTGCCAAATTAGGCCACTGGAGACGATTATACCTTTGGAAAGAATAGATGATAAATAAGTAAACTATGACTGAGGTATTAACTAACCCATCTTTATATTGAAGCAACATTGTATCGTGCCAACTAGAAGCAGCATTTACCGTTATTGGAGAACCGGTTAAAGACAGTGAGGCTGTAGAGGTCCGGCCTGTCAGCGAACTCCGGTTTGGCGAAGGCGGCCTTGATGGTCTTGTAGTCGCAGAAGAAGATGAAGATCCGGCTGCCCATGCGCCACCTGGGGCAGAGATTGTGAAGAACACAAAGACATATTGTGAATAGATAGAAAACGAATATACACGAAATTACAATAAATATCAGTACATCGAAGTTTTGAAACAAAACTACTCACGATACGGTGTTACCAAACTTCTTCTTCAGCCGCTCTACTTGGTCGTAAAGAGACTCTTCGTCGGAGGGAAGTTTCCCTACTATTGGCAGACCCCATAGCCCTGTATGGGGAAGACAGCGATCGAGGCTTATCTCTGTATATACCCCCCCCCCCTCCTACAGACACATAGATATTTTCCTCCTCTTTCCCTCTTGCTTTCATTAGCTAATATACTGTAGCAACATATCTGGAGTCATTATAGTCTGAAACCACATAATCATTATTATAATCCCCCCTCCATATCTATCGTAGCGAGTCTAGTCATAACCACTGTCACTATCACCATCATTACCCCCGTTTCCGATGGTAAATAAAAGGCCAAACGGCGTCACAACTTCTCCATGTTGCCATCCATGAGTCCCTGAGAGATAACCCCTTTATTGATCCTAAGTTTCAACCTGACAAATCTGTTCCCAAGG
>NW_028234438.1:15659968-15664968 GCF_977035675.1 Penaeus japonicus | reverse complement strand
GGTGATGGAAGAAAAATAAAATAAAATAATGTTTGAGACCCGAACATACCGAGCTTCCTCTTGCCAGATATTCCATGTGATGCTTCCCCTTCCTCTATGTTCCACTTATTGCACACTTGCCGAACTATTTCAGCACGATGTTCTAACTGTTTTAAAGTACTATCGAGTGTAGGTACATTCCCGTTATCTTTCCGAGTTACCCCTGGCACCGTTGCCGTTTTCTTTGAACTTGCGATTGTGTCAGGTTGAAGTATTTCATTTTCTTTTGATTGTGTACTTGCTTTTCCATTCTTCCACTTCTCACTTAAAGTTCCATTTGTTAGGAATTCAAGTAACTGTTGTTGCGTGGAATTTATCTCTTTGATAGGATTTATCGTGAAAGAAGATAGTTTCAACTTAGGAGAGATACTCATTGAAATATCAGTTACGTTTTTCTTTAAAGGATGAGAAACTACTTCCTTTGACAGGGTAGACTTCGTTGTTTTTTCAATTACATTTACATAATCAGATTTCCGCATTAAATAAAGTTCTCTCTCCGATTCGCGAGCTACGTATGAATTCTCATTTACTCTATTGATGCCGATAATCTTACTTAAGTATATATTTGGTCTTTGAGATCTATAAATAATATGATAAACAGCTAAACATAAAAGAAGAATTATCATCGTTTTTGGAAAAGTTTGAGAAATTCTCATTTTCGGAATTATAGGTTTCATCGCTTTCATCACATTTTCCTTTTATGCATATCTGGAAGGAGAAAACATAAACAATGATTATTATCTTCAAAAAAAGTGAAATACTAACAATAACACTATCATAGTAATAAAGTAATGATAACAGCTAAGGGTAAGTAATAACAATAATAATGATGGTGAAAAAGATAATGAGGATGATAGTAAGAATCATAATAATAACAATAATGATAAGGATAATGATAAAGCCAAAAACAACGGTGATAATAATAGATAAATACAAATACAACAACAATAAATAGCATATAACACCCTCAATGAAAACAAACAAACAAACAAACAAAACGTCATAACGTCACCAACAGTAACAACAATACCAAGAACATCAATGACAAACATAAGCCTTATAAGAACAGTAGGTATAATAATAGTCTCTGGTAATAGGTGTAATAGCAGGTGTAATAGGTGTTATAGGTGTAACAGGTGTAATAGTAGGTGTAATAGTCTTTGATAATAGGAAACAATAATGATAATGATACTACTAATAATTAGTATGAGTAATAATTACGCTGATACCACTATCAATGATAAATGTAGTCACAATGACAATGGCAGTAATATCAATAACGACCAGAATGATTATCCGTTCATTACTTATCATAATGATAATGATAACTATCTAATCATTAATGATAATGATAGTGAAAATAATCACAGCAGTACGAAAGGACAAAAACAATTAGTAGTAATTACCCTGATGCTAATAATGATGGTAACAGCAGTAATAATGATAACAAAAATATTAATAACAACAGTTATTGAAATGATAATCGTAATGACGTTGATAATGATAATAACAATGATGATGATGATGACAATAACATTATTAGCAATAAAACTAATAATGAATAGAATAATAAAAATAATATCGACAGTAATATTAAAAAAAAACGACAAAACAATATTACTAGTACTAATATTACTGCAACTTGCAATAAGGATAATGTTGATAATGAGAATATCAGTGATTTATAATAAATGCAACAACAAACATAATAATGATAATAGTAATGATAACAATAATAACAAATACTAATAATGATAATATCAATAATGATGATAATAGCAATAACGGAAATAACAATCATGTTGATAATAATGATAATGATAATATTGATAAAAATAATGATAACAACAATTATAATGATAATGATGGTGAAAACAGAAACTGATAATGATAATAATGATAATGATAATGGTAATATAATAATGATAATGGTAATATAATAATGATGATAATAATGATAATAATAATAATAACAATAACAACAATAACATTAATAATGATAATAATTGTAAAAATAACAACAATAACAGCAATAATGATAACAATGATAAAATTGATAATGATAATGATGATGATAACAAAAAGCATGCTCAAGTTTACTGTCAATTATGATAATAAGAATACCAACAATAACAATATTTATAAACATGGATAAAGCAAGAACAAAATCTAACGATGAAAGTAACATAAAAAATACGATGTAATAGAAATTAATAATTTTGCAATGCATAAAGGGTCATAGTATATAAATGGGATATAAGAATAATGATTGAAGCAGTGGTGATGAGGAATGATATTTGCTTTATCGTTCTAATTATCATTATCGTTCGTGTTATCAATATGCATGTTATTATTACTATAATGATTTTGTTATTCATATAAGTGTCATAAATAGACCCATTATTGTTATATATGATAATTATTCTTATCAGCATTAGTTTTATCTTTACTTTAAAATAAACTAGAATATGATCGCAAGTATGCAGAATTACTAATAATATTTTGTTGTATTCAGTGGAATTTTGGAGTTTTAACATTGTTGAATAAACTGTTATCTAGCATCCGTTATGTTGCTACATGCACATTTTACTTGCGATATCAAATTGAATGTCACTCACAGTGTACCCTGTTTTATAATACCACCATCCCGATATGATACGCTATACCACACACTGTCACTAACATTGTTTACAAATTTCACAACACTATAAGGCGTACAAACACTATTCACAAATTGAACGTACTGGAAATTTAGACAAATCTCGAAATAGCTTTGCTTTTCATCTCTAGATCTGTAGATGCCCGAATACTCTTCTGCATAATGTATTTTCTTCTGACATTTTATCACCAGAATCTTAAATAAAAATAGATATTAAATGAAAATATAATAAATCTTTGTCGGTTATTAGAGTATGCAAATCAGTAAACGTTATGAGACATACACTTTCAGAAAGCAAGGACGATACTTGATATTACAAACGTAGACAAAAAAAGTTCACACAGATACACAAACACAGGATGAATACCTAGAGAAACTTATCCTAAAGATGTCCTGTGGTACACTAACCTCACCTTGCGGGATGCCTCGGTACGGTTGCCAGTTATGAGAAATCCTTTTGCATAAAAAATCTTATGGTACACAGTATGCTATCACCTAAAATAGGTATATACTCTAACGTATCTTTGTCTCTCAGGGATATGACGCTTATATGTTTATTATTATTATTAATATTTTTTTGTGGTTATCAATATTACAGAAAATGGAATTTTGGAACAATAAGGAACATTTGTGAGTTTCAAGGTCAAGGTGTATGAGCGATCTTTTCTGAGAATCTCATTGGAACCCTTCAATAGATATTGTTCAAACAATTCTTCTATGTAAGGAAATTAAGAACAATCAAATATTCTCCCATAATGATTCATATAGATCATTTTTTATACTCACCAATCATTTTATGAAATACCATGATCAAGTAAAGGAGGACGAAACTATCTGAAAACAAACGTTAGAGAGAGAAAATGTAGGAGCAGCGTGTAACAGTTTCCCTGAAATGTTTAAATGTTAGAATGATTCTTTTTGATTAATATGCTTTTCATTTATAGTTATTTACATACATAAATTACACATTTATTTTACATATCATGTACTGGCATCTTCATGGTACTACTACTACTACTACTAACACTACTACAATTACTCTTATTATTACTATTACTGCTATTTTAGTTAATATTGCTACTGTTAACAAGGATTAAAAAAATAATAATAATAAATAACAGTGATGTTAATAGTAATAATGATAATAACAGTGTTGATGATAATGATTATAATGATGTCAATGATGATTATAACGATATCAATGATGATAATGATAATTATAAGGGTATGAATGATAGTAATGTGATAGATAGATAGTAGTTATATAATGATGATAATAAGTATGAAAACAATAACACAACAATAAGGATAATCATAATAATGATAATAAAGAAAATAGCGATACTAACAAGGCTAAATAGAATAAAATAATATCAAGATAATCGTATGTTATCTTGTAATGATTATATGATTATCATCATCAATCATTATCAATGCTATTATTAAATTTTCCTTCATTAATATTATTGCTTTTAATTTAATTTTTCAGGCTGAATTCTTACATATATTCTCACAGACATATACTTTCTAGCCATTTCTCTGTCACGCTATCTGTTTTTCTTCTTCCTTCATCTCTCTCTCTCTCCCTCTTTCCTAATCCCCTTTCTTCTCCACTCTCCCTATTCCCTTCATCTGACCCCCCCCTTACCCTACCCCTCCTCCCCTCTCTCTCTTTCCAGCCACCTGATCTCTCTCTCTCTCTCTTTCTCTCTCTCTCTCTCTCTCTCTCTCTCTCTCTCTCTCTCTCTCTCTCTCTCTCTCTCTCTCTCTCTCTCTCTCTCTCTCTCTCTCTCCTCTCTCTCTCCCATGCAATACTGACCAATACCAGGTATATCCTTTTCAAAACCCAAGGTCATTTCATCAATTATATTCTTCAGAGTTTTAGATAATCGGCTTAGTTGTCATGAAATTAAAGCTTACGTCATCTGCGTTGCCATCATATCATGTCAACTCTACTATGAGCAGTGCCATAGTGGTTCAACTGTCGTTCCATTTAAGACTCGAGAGGTAAATGTATGTATATATATATATATATATATATATATATATATATATATATATATATATATATATATATATTTTTTTTTTTTTTTTTTTTTTTTTTTTAAGTAATAATTACTAATGACAGGGAGTGATTGACACGAAATGTTAGAATCCATAACGTTTTCTTTTGCGCTCTGAGGCGATCCTTGTGTACCCAATGTATCCCAGTCTTTTTTGAATTAAGGAGGAGGTGGAGGTGGTGGAAGAGGAGGAGGAGGAGGTGGTGGTGGAGGTGGAGGAGGAGGGAGGGGAGATGGAG
>NW_028234438.1:15622468-15632468 GCF_977035675.1 Penaeus japonicus | reverse complement strand
CTATTCATCATAAGACTCACCACCATTAGAATAGTGGAGTGTTTATTGTCTTTCATCACAAAACTCATCACTATTCAAATAGTAGAGCCTTTTGCTATTCATCACAAAACACCCCACTATCAAAATAATGGAGAGTTTTGTCGTTCATCACAAAACTCACCACCATCAAAACAATAGAACTTTTTACCATTCATCACAACATTTTATCATTTTTTATTCATCGCAACATTTTATTCACTAGAGACAATGCCATTTTTATCCATCAATACCCGATTTCAATCCAATGCACCATGATCCAATATTCTTATTCTAATAGGCCCTGTATATAATTTCATTCTGATGCCGCCGTGTTATAAAGTGGCTGACCTTTTCATGCGTGGTAATAGCTTCTCATTTGTCGTTTTTTGAGATCAATTTTGGATGCTGGAGTGAGGGAGGAGAGAGAGTCTGTTTCGAATTCTGGTTTGTGTTTCGTTTTCTGGTTTGGGTTTCGGTTTCTGGTTTATGTTTCGGTTTCTGGTTTGTGTTTCGTTTTATGGTTTGGGTTTCGGTTTCTGGTTTGTTTTTCGTGTTCTGGTTTGTGTTTCGTTTTCTGGTTTGTGTTTCGTTTTCTGGTTTGTGTTTCGTTTTTTGGTTTGTGTTTCGGTTTCTGGTTTGTGTTTCGTTTTTTGGTTTGTGTTTCGGTTTCTGGTTTGTGTTTCGTTTTCTGGTTTGTGTTTCGTTTTTTGGTTTGTGTTTCGGTTTCTGGTTTGTGTTTCGTTTTCTGGTTTGTGTTTCGTTTTCTGGTTTGTGTTTCGTTTTCTGGTTTGTGTTTCGTTTTCTGGTTTGTGTTTCGTTTTCTGGTTTGTGTTTCGTTTTCTGGTTTGTGTTTCGGTTTCTGGTTTGTGTTTCGTTTTCTGGTTTGTGTTTCGTTTTCTGGTTTGTGTTTCGTTTTCTGGTTTGTGTTTCGTTTTCTGGTTTGTGTTTCGTTTTCTGGTTTGTGTTTCGGTTTCTGGTTTGTGTTTCGGTTTCTGGTTTGTGTTTCGTTTTCTGGTTTGTGTTTCGTTTTCTGGTTTGTGTTTCGGTTTCTGGTTTGTGTTTCGTTTTCTGGTTTGTGTTTCGTTTTTTGGTTTGTGTTTCGGTTTCTGGTTTGTGTTTCGTTTTCTGGTTTGTGTTTCGGTTTCTGGTTTGTGTTTCGTTTTCTGGTTTGTGTTTCGGTTTCTGGTTTGTGTTTCGGTTTCTGGTTTGTGTTTCGTTTTCTGGTTTGTGTTTCGGTTTCTGGTTTGTGTTTCGGATTCTGGTTTGTGTTTCGGTTTCTGGTTTGTGTTTCGGATTCTGGTTTGTGTTTCGTTTTCTGGTTTGTGTTTCGGTTTCTGGTTTGTGTTTCGGTTTCTGGTTTGTGTTTCGGTTTCTGGTTTGTGTTTCGTTTTCTGGTTTGTGTTTCGGTTTCTGGTTTGTGTTTCGGTTTCTGGTTTGTGTTTCGGTTTCTGGTTTGTGTTTCGGTTTCTGGTTTGTGTTTCGGTTTCTGGTTTGTGTTTCGTTTTCTGGTTTGTGCTTCGATTTCTGGTTTGTGTTTCGGATTCTGGTTTGTGTTTCGTTTTCTGGTTTGTGCTTCGATTTCTGGTTTGTGTTTCGGATTCTGGTTTGTGTTTCGATTTCTGGTTTGTGTTTCGTTTTCAGTTTGTGTTTCGTTTTCAGTTTGTGTTTCGTTTTCAGTTTGTGTTTCGTTTTCAGTTTGTGTTTCGTTTTCAGTTTGTTTCGTTTTCAGTTTGTGTTTCGTTTTCAGTTTGTGTTTCGTTTTCAGTTTGTGTTTCGTTTTCAGTTTGTGTTCCGTTTCAGTTTGTGTTTCGTTTTAAAGTTTGTGTTTTGTATCTTTAGTGTTGTTATTGTTGTGTTTGTTGTTGTAAGTACCGTTATGATGGTTGTTATTCGTTTTGACACTATCATTATGTTGTTTGTCTCACTGACATTCTTGTTGTCATGCCATCATGCTCATTATTGTTATTGTTTTTGTTGTTGTCAGTGCTATTACTATTGTTGTTAGCTGCGGTTATACGAAGAAGGAAAGAAATATAGAAAAAAAACGAAAAAGAGAGAAAAGAATGAGAGAAAAGGGGAATCAATTGAAGAAAGAAAGATAAAGAAAGAAAGAAGGAAGACGATGAAGAAAAAAAGAAGAAAGAAATGGACTAAGTAAATAAGACGAAGAAATAGAAGAAATATAGGAAAGAAGAAAGAAGAAAGATCGATAATGAGGAGATGCAAAAGAAAGGAATAATTATAATAATAAAACATAAATACAAGAAGCAGAAGAAAGAAAGATAAGAGAAAAAAGTAAAAAAAACAAAAAAAAAAACAGAACAATGAAGGACCATAAGAACTAGCAAAATTATAAGAATGATAATTAGAATAAACGGTAAAAAAAAAAAAAAATAGTTCAAGGAATGAAACAACAGCTGTCTTTTCTGTAATTACTTTAACATAATCAACAGTATTCTACCGTTAAAGATCAAACCCCGAAAACACATCACTATTTTCGTTTTTATATTTCCTTTGTCCCAGTGGCTTATCAAAACAACCAGCCATCATGAGTTAAATTTTAATTCAGACGAACTATTGTTTATAGGTAATAGTGTGGACATCCTACTTTCCCTTCCGTTTACGCTAATTTCATCTTTCGCTTGATAAGTATTATGCTTTGTTTATCGTTTCATAACAAAGTTTATGTTCTCTATACTATTTTTTTTTATTTTTTTTTACTTGTTCGTTCATTGTGATGCTGAATTTTGGTTGGCCTTTTGATACAAATGCGTGAAGTGTATTATTAATCTGTTTAGCTTGGGTTTCCAACTCGAATGTCTTTACTTTTGCTGTTAGTTATACTCTTATTTTCAATCTAAAGATACTTGAAGGTTTTAATCTTATCACGGAGATACTTTTAATTACAGTTTATAAATGGTTTTAAATGTATTTTCCCTTTTAGTTTAAAGATACTTTGAAAGACCCTTTTGAAAATCATTTCATCTCGTCTTAATTCAGAGAAACCTTTACGTGTAGCGAAACCAAGTACCTGGATAGATAGAGACCCCGCAGCTTTTCCGGGTTTGCACACTGCAGATCGGGCGCGGCCAAGGAACTGTTGGTTGCAGTCACTGCATAGGCCAGCCACTGCAGCGAACAGTTGCACACGAGAGGGTTGTCTCGCAGGTCTAGCGTCTTCAAGGATCCCCAGTCGAAGTCGGTCTCGGGGAGCCCCTCCAGACCGTTGGCTCTTAGATCCAGGTTGTGAAGCCCCGGCAGCGAGGAGAGGAACCCCTTGGGCAGTCGCCGGAGGCCGGGGCAGCCAGAGATCGTGAGGCTCTGGAGACTCGTGCACTCGCTCAGCGCGTCGCCGTGTATGCTCTTCAGCTGTAGGTTGCGCGAGAGGTCGAGGGTCTTCAGGCGGCTGAGGCCTCTGAAGGCTCCGGATTTGACGGCCTGTAGCTTGTTTCTGCTGAGGTACAGGACCTTCAGCGTTGCTAACGGGGCCAGGGCGTCTGTCGGGACGTCGGGAAAAAAGTTACAAGCTAGGTCCAGCGTCTGCAGCTGCTGGAGGCGGACGAAAGCCGTTTCTTCGATGGCATCGATGCTGTTCGCGTCCAGAGAGAGCGAGATCAGGGTGTCCGTCGGGAAGGAGACGCCCTCGAGGCGCGTGAGGCGGTTCCGGCAGAGGTGGAGCGTCTGGAGAGTGAGGAGGTCCTCCAGGGCGGCCGTCGGGACGTCGCGGAAGTAGTTATCACAGAGGTCGAGGACGAGGAGGCTGTGGAGGCCTCTGAAGGTCCTCTGGGAGAGCATGTGGAGGCGGTTGTGGCCGAGGTTGAGGACCGTGAGGTGGGGGAGGTCGTCGAGCGCGTGCACAGGCAGCTCCGAGAGGCCGTTGTGGCTCAGGTCCAGGAGGTTGAGCGCCGCCAGGCCGCTGAAGGCGCCCGCGGACAGCGCCGTGAAGTTGTTGTTGGCGAGGCGGAGCTCCCGCAGGCGGCTCTGCGCCTCGAAGTTGCCTGTGCCGATGGACGTGAGCAGGTTGTGCGACAGGTCGAGCTCTTCGAGCTTTTCCAGGAAGACGAGGGTCAGGTCGAGCGACTTGATCGAGTTGTGGGCGAGGTTGAGGCGCCTCAGGCCGGGGTTGAAGAGGATGGGGATAACGTTGATGCCCCCGCCCACGCAGCGGGCGCTCGGGGCGGTGTCGTTGCACGAGCACCCGGGAGGACAGAACGCCCGCGCCACCTCCAGGATCCAGGCGCCCACCACCCACCACACCACCATCTCTGCAACGGGAACACGGGGGAGATTAGGCATGTGCTGGACTGACGCGAAGCTTCATTCACTTCCCTCAATTGTAAATACAGAAAAGGAAGAAGAATAGGAGATGTGGACCTAGATGTAAAGAAAGGCATGATTTTACTCAATCTTTCTATCTCTCTTTCTCTTTCTCTCCCTCTCTCTTTCTTCCTCTCTCTCTCCCTCCCTCCCTCCCTCCCTCCCTCCCTCCCTCCCTCCCTCCCTCCCTCCCTCCCTCCCTCCCTCCCTCCCTCTCTCCCTCTCTCTCCCCCTCTCTCTCTTCCAAACACTCTCTTTATCTCTTTATACACACATTATGATAATGTATGGTCATTACATTTTATGGCTGTTGTTTGTTAAAGTAGATGGTAATGACACCATCAAAGCAATGGCCAAAAACGAAAAAAAATACTTCAACAAAAAGCAAACAAATATAAAAAAAGACAAGAAATAGATAAAAATAAAACAAAAATGGAAATAACTAAAAACAACAACAAACAATTAAAACAGATAAAGAACAAGTATTGAGATTCACTACAAGGAGGTTCATTTTCCGGAAACAGGTTCGAATCCACAGCTGATCGTATTTCTCATCAACATCTCGGAACGTCTTCAGAGATAGAGGGTGTCGGGGTGGAGGGGAGGGGGGGGTGGGGAGGGAGGAGGGGGTGATATCACTGGAAAGGGTGGTGGGTGTACGGGGGGAGGGGGGAGGGGTGATATCAGCGGAAAAGGTGTAGGGGTGGAGGGGAGGGGGGGAGGGAGGAGGGGGTGATATCAGTGGAAAGGGTGGTGGGTGTACGGGGGGAGGGGGGAGGGGTGATATCAGTGGGGAGGGTGGTGGGTGTACGGGGGGGGGGGGGGGGGGGGGATATCGGTGGGAAGGGGGGTGGGGGTAGGGGGGGGGGAGGGGTGATATCAGTGGAAGGTGGTGGGTGTACGGTGGGGGGAGGGGGAGGGGTGATGATCGCTGAAAGGGTGGTGGTGTACGGGGGGAGGGGTGATATCAGCGGGGGGAAAGGTGGTGGGTGTACGGGGGGAGGAGGGAGTAGGGGTGATATCAGTGAAAGGTGGTGGTGGGTGTACGCGGGGAGGGGGTGATATCACTGGAAAGGGTGGTGGGTGTACGGGGGGAGGGGTGATATCAGTGGGAAGGGTGGTGGGTGTACGGGGGGAGGGGGGAGGGGTGATATCAGTGGAAAGGGTGGTGGGTGTACGGGGGGAGGGGGGAGGGGGTGATATCACTGGAAAGGGTGGTGGGTGTACGGGGGGAGGGGTGATATCAGCGGAAAGGGTGGTGGGTGTACGGGGGGAGGAGGGAGGGGTGATATCAGTGGAAAGGGTGGTGGGTGTACGGGGGGAGGGGGGAGGGGTGATATCAGTGGGAAGGGTGGTGGGTGTACGGGGGGAGGGGGGAGGGGTGATATCAGCGGAAAGGGGGGGGGGCGGGGGGGGGGGGGGGGGAGGGTTTGATATCAGCGAAAGGGGGGGGGCTGGGGGGGCCAGGTTCCCGGTGGATGGGTGGGGAGGTGGGATGGGGTTAGGATGGAGAGGAGGGCGAGGGTCAGGGTGAAAGAGTGAGGGAGCTGATGTTACGCTGAATGGGGGAGGGAGGGGGTAGAATAAATGATAGAGTAGGGAATGTATGGGGTAGAAGAGAATAATGGGCGGGGGGGGGGGGGGGGGGAAGATTAAGCAGGGAATAAGGGAGTAAAGGGGAGGGGGGGGGGGGGGGAGGAAGGAGTAAGAGGGAAGCGGGGATAGTGCAAGGGTGAGAAGGAGATGAGGTGGGGGGGGGTATTTTTTTTTTTAGTTTTTTTGTTGAAATAAGTTGGGGTTTGGTTGTTTAGGGGGTTGGTTTGGTTGGTTTTTTTTTTGTTGTTAGGGGTTTTTTGGGTGGATTTGGTTTTTGTTAAGGAGGGGGGGGGGAGGAGGGGGGAGGGGGGGGGGAAGAAAAACGCCCATCAAGTATAGTACCAGCCATTATCACCACAACAAAAACAAACAAACAAACAAACACCTTACTCTATAAAGCGTGTTTCAGTCTTGTTGTTCTTGTGTTTCTTTTTTTCACATGATATCATTTTTTCTCTAATCGTTTCGTCTTTTAATCCCTTTTTCATGTAAATCTAATGTTTTTATCTTTATCTATCTATTTTTTGGTTAAGATTCAATGAAAACATAACGATGATAATGATGAATGTAATGATGACGATATCCTAAATGTTGGCAGGGATGAAAAAGAAGATAATTGATGTAGAGATGATAATGATAATGGTCATGGCAATGTGTATGATGATGATCGTGTCTGAAAAACCAGGCATAGTAATAACGATAATGATAATTATAATAATAGCAATGATGATAATGATGAGGGTAATTCTAGTGATGATGATAATGCCATTAATTACGATGATTATAATAATGACATTAATAATGATATTGATAAAGATAAGGATGATAACAGTAATAATGCTAATAATAATAATATGTGTACATCTGTATGTATATGTGCACACATACACACACACAAACTTATATACATTTACACACACACACACACACACACACACACACACACACACACACACACACACACACACACACACACACACACACACACACACACACACACACACACACACACACACACACACACACACACATTCCACTGTCACCTGGCGGTTACTGATGTAGCTGGGCACTGCGTTGGGTAAGGACCAAGCTCAGATCGAGTCAACACTCGTTGGCACATTCTCTCACGAGTCAGCACACGCTGGCACAGGCGGGCTCGCTTCAGTGCATACAAGCCCGGCGTAGCATCTGCTCCGCATATCTGGCTTATCCTTACACACACATATGTATATTTGAATATATATATATATATATTCTATTCTATCAGCCTGTATCATTCCACTGCAGGAAGTAGGCCTCTCAAGAGGGTTATGGCCGGTTGCCCCACCTACTGGCCCTAATTGTATCTTGGTGGGGGTATATATCACAAATATTGTGTATACACCATTAGGCAATCGAGGTAAAGTTCCTTGCCCAAGGTAACAACTCACCAGCCGGGATTCGAACGCTCGAACTCAGATCTCCGTCCAATTTTATAATCACTATCATTATCATTAATTTTATAATCACTATCATTATCATTAATTTTATAATCACTATCATTATCATTAATTTTATAATCACTATCATTATCATTAATTTTATAATCACTATCATTATCATTAATTTTATAATCACTATCATTATCATTAATTTTATAACACTATCATTAGTGTTTTTATCATAATCACGATCATTATTTATTACATAATCACGATCATTATTATTATCATAATCACTATCATTATAATTATCTTTAATGTCACTATCATTATTATTATCATAATCACACACATTATTTGTAGCATAAATCACTATCATTAATTAGTTACATAAAGTAACTATCAGTGATGTTTATAATAAATCACTATCATTATTTATTATCATAATCCAACTAGCATGATTTTTCAGAATCGCTATCATTATTTTATCCATACTCACGATCCCATTCTTTTTATCATAATCACTATCATTATTATATCAGAATCACTATCATTATTTTTTTTATCATAATCACTATCATTATTAGTATCATAATCACATCATTTATTTTTATCATAAATCACTATTCATATTTTTATCATAATCACTATCATTATTGGGATCATAATCACTATCAGGATGGTGATCAGTAATCACTATAATCTTATTATCATAATCACTATCATTATTTTTATTATAAGCAGCTATCATTTTTTGTTTATCATAATCACTATCAATTAATTTTTATCATAATCACTATTCATTATTTTGAGCGATAATCACTATCATTATCTATTATCATAATCACTATCATTATTATTATCATAAATCACTATTCATTTTTTTATCTAAATTCACTATCATTATTATTATCATAATTCCCCACTATTCATTATTTTTATCATAATTCACTATCAGGATTATTATCATAATCACTATTCATTATTATTATTACTTAATCACTATCATTATTTTTGATCATAAGCACTATCATTATTATTATCATATCACTATCATTATTATGATCTGTAATCACTATTTTTCCCATTTTATTATTATCTTAATCAACTATATTATTATTATTCTTAATCACGAGCATTATTGTATCATAATCCACTTTCCCCAAATTATTAAGCCTTATGCACTATCATTATTTTTATCATAATCACAACATATTATGTAGCATAAATAACGATCATGTATTGATTATCTTAATGCACTATCATTATTTTTATCATATGTCCACTAATCCATTATATTATCATAATCCACATTATTATTATTAAAGAATCACTATTCATTATTTTTATAAAATAATCACATCATTATTATTTATCATTAATCATCTATCATATTTTTATCATAAATCACTATCATTTAATAGTATCATGAAGCCCTATCATTATTATTATCATAATCACTATATATTATTTTATCAGAATCACTATCGATTAATATTATCATATTCACTATCATGATTAAATTATACATAATCACTATCATTATCATTAATTTTATAATCACTATCATTATCATTAATTTTATAATCACTATCATTATCATTAATTTTATAATCACTATCATTATCATTAATTTTATAATCACTATCATTATCATTAATTTTATAATCACTATCATTATCATTAATTTTATAATCACTATCATTATCATTAATTTTATAATCACTATCATTATCATTAATTTTATAATCACTATCATTATCATTAATTTTATAATCACTATCATTATCATTAATTTTATAATCACTATCATTATCATTAATTTTATAATCACTATCATTATCATTAATTTTATAATCACTATCATTATCATTAATTTTATAATCACTATCATTATCATTAATTTTATAATCACTATCATTATCATTAATTTTATAATCACTATCATTATCATTAATTTTATAATCACTATCATTATCATTAATTTTATAATCACTATCATTATCATTAATTTTATAATCACTATCATTATCATTAATTTTATAATCACTATCATTATCATTAATTTTATAATCACTATCATTATCATTAATTTTATAATCACTATCATTATCATTAATTTTATAATCACTATCATTATCATTAATTTTATAATCACTATCATTATCATTAATTTTATAATCACTATCATTATCATTAATTTTATAATCACTATCATTATCATTAATTTTATAATCACTATCATTATCATTAATTTTATAATCACTATCATTATCATTAATTTTATAATCACTATCATTATCATTAATTTTATAATCACTATCATTATCATTAATTTTATAATCACTATCATTATCATTAATTTTATAATCACTATCATTATCATTAATTTTATAATCATTATCATTGTCATTACTATTATTATTATAATTATTTATCATTATCATTATTTTCATCATTATCATTAATTTTATAATCACTATCATTATCATTAATTTTATAATCACTATCATTATCATTATTATTGTTATCTTTAATATCATTGTCATTATCATCGTTACAATTATTATCATCATTATTATTATAGTTATAATTATCAGTATCATCATCATCCTCATCATCTTAACCTTTATCATCAATATCACCAT
>NW_028234438.1:15587468-15589968 GCF_977035675.1 Penaeus japonicus | reverse complement strand
TGTGGTGAAATTATAACATGAATTACAAATCATTGAGGAATGTAAGCTTGCAACATTCCTTTGAGTTATTCAAGCTCTGATATCTCTTGATAAAGCTTGAATCGGAAACTTAATTTCTCATTCTAAAATTGATCTTTTACTGTATATCATATCAGTCATATGATAATAATGATATAACAATATGATAACATGTATCGTATCTAACATATCTGTTTAGAAAATATATATCATATCTATTTGTTTTTTTGCAATCTAATAATCTTATTATCTTGGCCGTAGTCTGTTCCACGAATAGCATCTTTAACAAAAAATGTCCGTCACTCATCCTAATACGGACATATTGTAACCGAAATCGAACCTGACCTATGCTTTATTATTATAACCTTTGATGCCAAATATGAATCCAATTCAATAATCCTCAAGGGATTTTTTTTTTTTTTTTTTTTTTTTTTTGCCCCAGAGTCCATGGAATTGTCTATAGGAGATTAAACCTTTGCTACAGATATTTCTTATTGAAAATGTTTTTTTTTTTTCCAATTTCCAACTAGGATTCTAAAAATGTTGAGTTTTCAGCAGTACGATACGTGTTTATTTGTTAACTAAAATGAATATTTGATAAATTGCAAACAGTGTATATTACAATGATAACAATCACGGTAACAATACGGATAACAACAACAATAACAATGCTACTCACAATACCAACAACAGTAGAACAGCAATAATAATATTGACAACCGAACGCCATTATATTTTCATCCCCCCCCCCCCCGACCCACCCCTCCCTCATTTATAAAAAGGTAAACCTCTACTTTTTTTTTTTTTTTTTTTTTTTTTTTTTTTACCTTCGTAGCTTCATCGCTCCAAAACCCTCAAGGGAACCGATAAAGTCTGCTCTACTGATATGCTATCATTAAATATACAGCGGCTATTCTACGCCACACAGCCCTTTTTTTTTTTCTTTTTTTTTGTGAAGATATTTCATTCTTTTTTTTTTCTTTCTTTCTTATTCTTTTCTTAAGCATTAAATATTTACATGGTTTAGAACTCACTGGAATATCTCTTTTGCTACCCTCACCCGCACCTCTCACGCCCACTGTATACTGCAACCTCACACCACAGCTCTCTTTCTCTGGCGTGTCTCTCTTTCTCTGTCTATCTATCTTTCTATCTATCGCTATCTATCTATCTATCTATCTCCTCCCCCCCTCTCTCTCCCGTTCTCTTTCTCACTCACTCACTCTCTCTTTCTCTCTCTCTCTCTCAATTTGTATCTCTTCTTCTCAAAACCTTCCTTTTCTTTCTCTCGCTTTCTCTCTTCCCACTATACCCTTCTCATCACCGTGTCCATTTCCCTCCTTCTCTACACGTTCCATTTCTACTCTCTCTTTCCCTATTCCATCTCACTACCTTCCCTCTATCTCCTCCTTCCTCTCTCCTCTCCTCATTCCCTCCCTCACTCTCTTCCGCCCTTTTTCCCTCTCTCTTTTCCTCTCCCCTCCTCTTCTTTCTTGCCTTCCTCCCCTCCATCATCCCTTTCCTCTCCTTCACTCTCTCTTCCTCTCCTCCACCATCCCTTCCTCCCTCCCCCCCTCTCACCCACTCTCCCTCTCTCCCTCCCTCTCACCCACTCTCCCTCCCTCCCACCTACTCTCCCCCCCCCCCTTTCACCCATTCTCCCTCCCTCCCTCTCACCCACTCTCCCTCCCTCTCTCCCTCTCACCCACTCTCCCTCCCTCCCTTCCACTCTCCCATCCTCCGCCTTCCCCTCCCACCATGAACAAAAGGTATCTTTGCAATGATTATCTTCAATAAGTTAGTCTTACGTGATATAACTATCACTTTCACAAGGCGATTCACGAGGACACGGCGATATATCAGAGGCGTAGGAATTTATGGTACTCTGAGTATTGCCAGCTGGGGAAAGGGAGAGGGAGAGGGCGAGGACGAGGGAGAGGGAGGCGAGGGCTTATAAACATGCAAAGTGTATATATGTATCTGCTTATCCATCTATTTGCCTCTTTTATGATATTGAGTGCAATAACTGTAATGCTGTCAATAATAACAAAATCAGTAATGCTGTCCATAATAACAATGACGATAAAGCTCAACATAATAACAGTAAGTGATGCTATCCGTAATAACAATAACAGTAATGCTATCCGTAATGACAATAATAGTTATGCTATTCATAATGATAATAACAATAATGCTCTCCATAATAACAATTACAATAGATCGAATACAACGAGGACTTATAAACATACAGCATTCATATATGCTTATCTATCTGTCTGTCTCTTTATATCTGTATGCATTTATATATTTCTCTCTTTATCTTCCTATTAGTCAATCTTCATTATACGATGGTAGATAGATAGCAGGATACAGATCTACCAATCTACATGTATCTGCTGCTTTATCTATCTATCCGTTTCTCTGTCTCTCTGATAGAGAGAGAGAAAGAGAGAGAGAGTGAGAGAGAGAGAGAGAGAGAGAG
>NW_028234438.1:15577085-15584868 GCF_977035675.1 Penaeus japonicus | reverse complement strand
TATCTATCCATTTATATATTCACACACACACACACAATCAAACACATATTATACGATGTACTGTGTGTCCGTATGTACGTGTATGTGATAACGATACTCTACGCTCGCAAGGACCATAAAAATGTCTTTCTTACAAAGGGCAACGATCGTACAGGGACCCGAACCCGAACATGCACTTGGAAACCTTACATGAGACTCAAGCACCACTATACACCACACGCTAACCATTATGCCACGGTGCTCCTCACCCTCTTGCTGATGATAGTAATGATAATGATAGTAATGATTATGATAACAGTCGTGACAGCAAGTATGATCATGATAATTACACTGAAACTTGTAATGATGTTTGGAATATGATGTACAGCACACACATACACATAAACAGAAACAAATAAGCACATACACATACAAAGGGAAACAAACAAGCACATGAACACACACAAACACACACACACACACCATACACCCAGTCTAACATACATACACACACAAAAACAGACACTTACAAACAGAAGCAAACAAGCACACACACACACACACACACAGACACACACACACACAAACACACACACACACACACACATAAACACACACACACACACACACACACACATACACACACACACACACACACACACACACAAACTCACTGCAAAGACAAATACATGCGATTTTCAACAAGAACTTTAATAACGAGATACAAACGATTTTTAAAGTCCACGAGAAACCACATATTATGCCAGTATGTTTATCCTGCGGGAACACAAAACAATCAGATTCGTGTTGTTTTTTTCTTTCTTTCTCTCTTAAAATCTCCAGGACAAAAAAAAAATGTTAACGAGATTAACTAGAAATGTCATTCACCACTTATATTTGTGTGTATGAGTTAATTTATAATTTCTTTGAATCCATTGCCAGTCAGATTACTTGTTGTGTTTTTGCTTCTTTTTGCAGTATATTTTATTTTATCATTATCATTATTACTATTATTAATAATAATGATGATAATTATTATTATCATCATTATTATTATTATCATTATTATTATCATCATTACCATTATTATCATTATTTCTATTATTATTATCATTATTATTATTATTATTATTATTATCATCATTGTTATTATTATTATTATCATTATTATTATTATTATTATTAATATTATCATCATCATTGTTATTATCATCATTATTATTATTATTATCATCAATACAATTATCATTATCTTTATTAATACTATTATTGTTATTATTATCATCATAATAATTATTATTATTAATTTTTTTTATATACGAATGAATATTTATTTGCATAAGCTGTCATCGTGCTCCTCTATTTTCCTTCCGATTTCTTCTCTTCTTTATCCTCTTCTTCGAACTCCTTACTATTTTTATTCCTCTTTTTCATGTTTTCCTTTTTTCCCTCTTATCTTTTCCTTCGTTTTCTACTTCCTCTCTTTTTCTTCTTTTTCTCCTTCACTTTTCCTTTGTCCCTCCCTCCCTCACTCTCTCTCTTTCAATCCTCTCTCTCTCTCTCTTTCTTTCTCTCTCTCTCTCTCTCGGCGCTCTCTCTCATCTCGTCTCATCGTCTCTCTCTCTACTCATTGCTCTCAATCTCTCTCTCTTCTCTCTCTTCTGCTCTCATCTCTCTCTCGTCTCTCTCTCTTCGTTCTCTCGCTCATCTCCTCTCTCATCTCTTCTCTTCTCGTCTTTCTCATCTCTCTCGTCTCTCTCTCTCTCTCTCTAAGCTTCTCTGCCCCTCTCTCTCTCTCTCTCTCGACACTATCTCATCTCTCTCTTTCTTTCTCTTTCTCTCTCTTTTTCTTCTCCTCTATTTATCAAATATGTTTACCCACCCACAGTATCTATCAATTTATCTTTTTATCTTTCTATTTTTCTAAAAAAAAAAAATTATCTGCCTATCTCTCTATTTACCCATTTTTACATGTATCTATCTATTCATCGACCGATCTATCTATCTATCTATCTATCTATCTATCTATCTATCTATCTCTCTATCTATCTATCTGGCTCTCTCTTCTCCCATTCGCTCCCCCCCCCCCCCACACACACATGGTAGAATAAAAATAAAAAAGATAATGAAAAGAAAAAGTACGAAAGAAAAGATGAATGCAAAGAGAGTAAAGAAATAAAGAAAATGGAGAGAAAACAAGGGCATTGTGAAAGAAATAAAAAAGAAAAAGGAATTGACAGTAGACGGGGAAAAAAAAAAAAAAAAAAAAAAAAAAAAAAAAAAAAAAAGAAACAAAGAGAACAGGGAAAGAAAGGGAACGAATTAAGGAAGAATATAAAGCGAAAGAGATAGATAAGACAATGAAAAAAAAAAATGAAATGAAAAAAAAAGACGGAAGAAATACACAAAATATAAAACAAATAAAACAACCAACAAATCAAAGAAATCAAAACAAACAAACAAACAAACAAAACACACACAAACAAATCCAAACACAAAAAAGAAAGAAAGAAAGAAAAAAAACATCCAATAAAAGAAAAAAAAAACAAAAAACAACAACAACAAAAAACACACAAAACCAAACCAAACAAACAAAAAACCCCCCCCCCCCAAAAAAAAAAAAAAACAATGAAACAAAGAAACAAGCAAAGGCAGCCTCGATTCCCAGACTGTCCTTCGATTGGCCTTTATCTTACAGCTGAAGCCTCCGCTGGCCAAGAAGTGATTGTCAGCTTTAGTATGATTTTAATATCTCGTGTTCAGCAACGGATATTCCTTCTCCCTCCCCACACGCACCCAAACCCACTCCCTTCAACCCCCAGCCCACAAACCAACCCCCGCCGGCGGGCGAGCTCATGGTGGCGCAACGAAGGCTAGAGTGTGTCGTCTGCGCTCTGTGTCTGTTATAGTGCTATTGTCTGTTTGGTCCTGCGTTTTTGGGTACGGTGATGGTTGGGTGGCTCTTTTTGTCGTCTCTGTATTGTCTGGTCGTGCACGGCCTAACCACACCTCATCCATGTCATGCACAGTACACAACATACACGCACACAAGAACTACACATAACACACAAACACACAACAACACGGACACACACTCACACACACACAACACCACACACACAGCACATATATATATGTATATATAATATATATATATAATATATAATATATATTATATAAATATATAATATAGCGAGAGAGAGAGAGAGAGAGAGAGAGAGAGAGAGAGTAGAGAGAAGAGAGAGAGAGACAAGGAGAGAGAAGAGAGGAGAGAGAGAGAGAGAGAGAGAGAGAGAGAGGAAAGAGAAGATGAGAGAGAGAAAAGAGAGAGAGAGAGAAAGAGAGAGAGAGAGAGAGAGAGAGAGAGAGAGAGAGAGAGAGAGAGAGAGTGAAAGAGAGAGAGAGAGAGTGAGAGAGAGAGAAAGAGAGAAAGAGAGAAATTAAATGAGCCAAACAGATAGACAGATAGACAGCTAAAATCAATAGAACATCTATGCAGTTGATAAGCAACATATCGTCCACAGCAAGGCAGCAAATGCTCAAAACATGTTTCCATAATGCTCATCCTATTAATATCGTTAATGGTGATCAACCTGATGCAATTCATTATGCAAATATAATTTCCAAATATGTAAATAATTTCAAGAATTCCTGGAACTTTTGCCTTGACTATTCTTTATAAGTTATTATCCTTTCATAAACAATCAGGCTTAATCATTTATTCAATTATCTTTATCGTCAGAATTTAGCATCTTCCTCGATCGTTTATTATTTCGAAAGAACGATCGTTATCTGGAAATGTTGAGGAATTGGATTCTATCTCCTCCGCGGTCGTTTTCTATCTATTTATCTATCTATCTGCTTATCGAGCCGTGTCTGTACCTATTCATATGTTGATCAGCTGATTCCTGTGTACTGTCAATCGATCATGTTTTTTTTTTTTTTTATCTGTATATGTATGGATGCATTCATGTTTGTTTTTATGTGAGTATGTATATGTACATACATACTTACATTCATATATATACATAGGTATATACATATGTATATATATATACACAGTATATAATATATATGACGCACATTAACACCACACACTACATCACAGTCATTCACAACACAACACAACACACAACACAATTACACACACATATAGTATAGTACATATATATATATATATTAGAGATATATATATAATATATCAATAATATATAATATATATATATATATATATACAATATATATACATACATTACTTATATATATAGATATATTATGTATATATAAATAAATGATATACTAATAATAGAATATATACACTCTTATAACATAGTATATATATATATATATATATAATAATATATACTATTAACAACTATGTATAATATATACATATATAATATAGATTATATAATATATATATATATATAGTATATGTATTTATATGATTAGATATAGAATATATAATATGTGTGTTGTGGATTGTGTGTTGTTGTGTGTGTGTGAGTGTGTGTGTAGGGTGTGTGTGTGTGTGTGGTTGGTGTGAATGTAAGCATGTAGAAGGGTAGATATACATGCTCACATAGAAACAAACATAAAGTGCGCAACCATACATAATATGTGCGTGTGTGTGTTGTTAGGTGCTTGCTTTGTAGGTGCATGGTCTAGTGTGTGTATGTGCGTGTATCTTGTGTGTGCTGTGTGCGTGTTTCGTGTATGTAATGGACTCGAGTGTGCGTTATTACATATGTTACATATGTAAGTTGCATGTGCGTATGTGTGTGTACTATTGTACAGTGTGTGCAAGTGTCCTTGAGCTGGAAGAGTGTAACAAGAAACAGAATGTGTACAGAGCGCTCGTGTAAACTATAATAAATGACCTCATCAAAAAGGGAATCCCGATGCACATATTAGAACTTAAACTCAATGTTCTGGATATCTTCAATCAATAGTATCAGATGTGTGCCCCCCCCCTTCCATTATTTTAAAAACGATTTTAATTACACATTCCTACACATTATGTTTACAGAGCATTATGTTATTGATTGAGAACAATGAACCAGGAGAGAAGACGCGGGTGGAAATACGCTCACGACAAACACACCATTTCGCACAGCACACGGATACACAACGACGCTTCGCACACTCTCATACCCGCACACTACTCCACACACCGCGCACACACACAACACACACAACACACACACCACACAGCTACACTCACACACACACGGGTACACATATAATATATAAAGATTATATAAATATATATATATATATAATATGTATATTATATATATATTCCACACATTACATTTGACACACAGCACACCACACATACACACACATACTCACACACACACACATGACTATATATTTATAAATATATATGTATGCATATTATGTATTAATATATATATAAAAATATATATATATATATATGTATATATATACCATATCTATATACAAATATTATAATAATATAATATATATATATAGATAATATATATATGTATACATATATAGATATATATATATATATATAATATATATATATAGTGAGATATAATATATCTAAATATATATACATATATATATGCAACACACACAACACACACACGAACACAATGAAATATTGCTATAGACATAAATATGAAGTATATTGATAAACAATGTGATCAGGAATAGGAGGGAGGCAACACCGTCATACAAAGGGATAGAAAATGCCTGCGTGTCCTTAACAACACATAAGCAGTTAAAATGAGATATCATTCAATTGCCACAGTGTCCAACTTTTGATGACCCGAGCATGACTGATGAATGCAATACTTCCCTCTTGTTAATTCCCAATAATTCAGTGGCTGGAATACCCAGAGACACGGCTCATAACCATGTATGATAATTGGCGAGTTACGAAAATATTGGAATGGTAAGGCAGGGAGGGAGGGAGGAGGAGCAGGAGAGGCGGAGGCGAAAAAGGGAGGGGAGGAGGAGGGAAAGAGGGGGGGAGGGAGGGGATATGGAGGAGGCGGCAGGGAAGGGAAGGGAGGAGGGAGAAGCAAGGTGTCGGGGAGACGGCGAGGGAGTGAGGGGAAGGGGAGGAGCGGAGGGCCAGAGAGGGAAGGGGAGGCAGGGAGTGAATGGAGGGAGGGGGAGGGGAGGAAGGAAGTGGGGAGGGAGGGGAGGAAGGGGGCGGGAGGGAGGGAGAGGTGCTGGGGAGGGCAGGGAGGGAAGGGAGAATTATGCGGGGGAGGGTATAGAAGCGAACAAGGAGAGATTTTGTGGAGGGGAGGCAGGGCGGGAGGAGAGGTGAGGGGAGGAGGGAGGGCGATGATGGGGAGGAGAGAGAGGGAGGGGTATGGAGGGAGTGAGGGGAGAGGGAGGACGGCCAGGTTAGGCGGGAGGAGGAGGAGGAGGGGAGGTAAGTGAGGGAGCAGGAGGGATGCGTGGAGGATGGGAGGGAGAGAGGAGGGAGAGGTGGGTAGACAAGGGTAGTGGAAGGGAGTGGAGAGAGGAGAGAGGTAGGAAGGTTAGGAATGGTAGACAAGAGGTAGACATGAAAAAAAATTGTTAGAGGGAAGGGAGGAAGACGCAGGAAGAAGGGAGGGTGGGAAGGAGGGAAGAAAGGAGGGAGAGAAGGTAAGGTGGTAGAGAAAGAGGGAGGGATATGGAGAAAGGAAGAAGAAGGGAGTAGGAAGAGAAGAAGAGAGCGAGAGATGGATGGAAGGAAGATTGGATAAGAGAGAGAGACAGACAGATAGATAGATAGAGAGAGAGATAGAGAGAGAGAGAGAAAGAAAGAGAGAAATTGTGTGTTTGTGTGTGTCTGTGTGTGTGTGAGAGTGAAAGAGAGAGAGACTAGAAAAAATAGAAGAAAAAAAAACTTTGTGTTTCTTAACAACAACAATAAATCATTCTCGTAGTCTAAACACCAGCCAATACGCCGTTCGAGAAATTCTGTAGTTTTTTTTTTTCATCCCAATTGAATTCCGGCAAGAAGAAAAAAAGAAACGAAAAGAAAGAAAAGAAAAACAGACTTTTAATTTATTTTTTCAAAATCCTGAAATTGACAATGAAAAAAATATAGAAGCAAACTGCACACACACATAAATAACATACATACTTTATATCCATACCACACACAAACACACACACACACACACATATATTCTATACATATATTTATATATATATATATATATAAATATCTAAATAAATATATATATTATATATATATGTATATATATATATACGTATATATATATATATATATTATATATATATATATATATATATATATGTATATATATATATATATATATATATTATAATATATATAAATATATATATATAAAAATATATAAATACATACGTGCATACATACAAACAGATAACGTATATATATTTATAAATATATATATATATATATATATATATATATATATATTATATATAACAACACATATAACCTACATACATATATATATATATATATATATATATATATATATATATATATATCTATAAAGCATATATATATGTATGTATATATGTATGTATATATATGTATTGTATATATCTATCTATCTATCTATCTATCTCTATCATATATATCTATATACATATATATATAAATATATATCTAACATATATATACAAATATATATTTATAATATATATATATATAATATAATATTTATAAATAATATATATATCTAAATATGTATATAAATTATATATGTATTAATATATTTGTGTGTGTGTGTGTGTGGTGTGTGTGTGTATGTATAGACTAAAAATAATA
>NW_028234438.1:15557085-15569585 GCF_977035675.1 Penaeus japonicus | reverse complement strand
CCCTCCCTCTTACCCACTCTCCCTCCCTCTCACCCATTCAACCTCCCTCCCTCTCACCCACTCTCCCTCCCTCCCACCTACTCCCCCCCCCTTTCACCCACTCTCCCTCCCTCCCTCTCACCCACTCTCCCTCCCTCACTTCCACTCTCCCATCCTCCGCCTTCCCCTCCCACCATGAACAAAAGGTATCTTTGCAATGATTATCTTCAATAAGTTAGTCTTACGTGATATAACTATCACTTTCACAAGGCGATTCACGAGGACACGGCGATATATCAGAGGCGTAGGAATTTATGGTACTCTGAGTATTGCCAGCTGGGGAAAGGGAGAGGGAGAGGGCGAGGGAAAGGGAGAGGGAGAGGGAGAGGGAGGCGAGGGCTTATAAACATGCAAAGTGTATATATGTATCTGCTTATCCATCTATTTGCCTCTTTTATGATATTGAGTGCAATAACTGTAATGCTGTCAATAATAACAAAATCAGTAATGCTGTCCATAATAACAATGACGATAAAGCTCAACATAATAACAGTAAGTGATGCTATCCGTAATAACAATAACAGTAATGCTATCCGTAATGACAATAATAGTTATGCTATTCATAATGATAATAACAGTAATGCTCTCCATAATAACAATTACAATAGATCGAATACAACGAGGACTTATAAACATACAGCATTCATATATGCTTATCTATCTGTCTGTCTCTTTATATCTGTATGCATTTATATATTTTCTCTCTTTATCTTCTATTAGTACAAGTCTTCATTATACGATGGTAGATAGATAGCAGGAGTACAGATCTAACCAATCTACATGTATCTGCTGCTTTTATCTATCTAAATCCGTTTCTCTCTCTCTCTCTCATAGAGAGAGAGTAAAAGAGAGAGAGAGAGAGAGAGAGAGAGAGAGAGAGAGAGAGAAAGAGAGAGAGAGAGTGAGAGAGAGAGAGAGAGCGAGAGGTCTCTTTTGTAAAGAGGAGATGGCGGGTTCTACCTCGCGCACCACAGAGAGGAGGGGAGGAAGGAGAGGGGGGGGGGAGAAAGGGGTGGTGAAGAGGGGTAGGGGAGGCTAAAAGGGAGAGGAGAGAGAGAAAGGGTTTAAGAGAGGGAGGGAGGAGAGGGGAGTCAGAAGGAGGGTGCCCTGAAGAGAGAGAGAGAGAGGGCTAAGAGAGATGAACAATTGAAACATGGAAAGATCACCGTGTTACGTATCGAGGACTTGTTCATATCTTTTTTTCCCTTCCTTGCCTTATTCACTTTTATTATCATGTTTCTCTCCTTTTCCCCCTTCTTATCTCCCCCCCCCCCCCCCTTTCCCCCCCCCCCCCCGATGAGAGAGCAGTCTGGCATATCAATTATCCAGTTACGCACCTTTTTTTTCCCTATCATACCTACGATCGCCTTGTTGATGAAAACATTTTTTTTTTTTTAACGTAATAGAACTTAACACACAAAAAAAAAAAAACACTTAAACGATTTTTTTTTCTTTTCTTTCTTTATTACAAATTTTACAGAATGACAAGAACATAAGACAGAGCTTGTTAAAATTGTTTTAGTTGAGATCATGTCTTTCCTTTCATTTCTGGAATGTACAATAGGCTTTTGTTGCAATATCACCATCATCAACTTTTTTTCGGGTGAAGGAGTTGCAATTCACGTTATGAAAACATGTGTAATTTTGGCTAGTAGAGAGAAATATAGATATTATTATAATTAGTATATAGATATAATAGGGGATATATAATCTTATATATTTATAATATATACATACATATATATACATATCTAATATCTGATCTATCTATCTATATATATATATACATACATAGTATATATATATATATATATATATATATAGTATATATATATAGATATAAATAATATATATATAATACACACATACACATGTACACTCACACACATCACACACACACCACATACACACACACAACCACACACACAACACACACACACATACACATTACACACGACACACACACACACACACACACACCACACACACACACTATATAATAGTATATATATATAGTATATTATAATATATAGAATATATATAATATAATATATATAATATATATATATATATAATATAATATATATATATATACATAATACATATATATAATATATATATATATATATATATATAAATATATATAATATATATATATATTTGACAAATACATACATACATACATAAAACCAACATATATAGGGGCTATAAATATATAGATAGTATTTATATATATATATATATATAATATATATATATATTATATATTTAGTAAATCCATACATACATACATACATACAAACATATACATACATACATACGTGCATATATATATATTATATATATATATATCTATAATATAAATTAAATAATAGATATATATATATATAAATATATATATATGTAAGTAATTTAGTGAGAGTGTGTGTAATGTTTGTGTGTGAGTGTGTGTGTGTGTATGTGTTAGTATGTTAGATGATGTGTGACTGAGTGTGTGTGTATTATGAATGTGAGTTTATGAAGGCGAGCGTGAGTGCGTGTAGGTATGCGGATACTGTCCGTGTGCATTCGTACAAGTGTTGTGTATGTGCGTGTGGTAAGTTAGTTGGGGTTATGAAAGTCGTACGTGTGGATTTTGTACTCACGTATGTATGTACATATATACTCATATATTTCTCATTCTCCACTCCTTCTCTGAAACAGGCTTGCTCGAATGGTGTTTTACTCTTATCAACAGATAGTTTCTTCTTGTCCCTAAAGCTAACAGACGTAAAGATGTGAGCTTCATGAGAGAAAAAAATTGTTGAAATTGTCCCTCTCCCCAGATTAATTAATGTTTGTGGTCCTTTCCTACGTCCTCCTTTCCTCTCTTCCTTCCTCTTTCTTCTTCTAACCTCTTTGTCGTTTTTTTCATCTGGTCTGATTTTGATTGATGCTGTAAGAATTAAGAAGGAAAGATATGTGAATATAGGTTTATTGTGTTTTATAATCAATATTCTTTGGAGTAACTCCTGAGATAGATTGTTTCCTCTCCTCTCTCTTTCTTTCTTTTTTCATCTATGTTCATCAATTATTTAGTTTTACCCTTCAGTTTTATATCATTAATAGCAGTGATAACGATAATGAAAACAACAATGATGATGGTAAGGATAACGACAACAAAAAATACAAAAAACAAAACCAATAATGACAATCCTAGCAACAACAACAACAACAATAACAATATTTGTGATAATGATAATGATGATAACGATGATGATGTTAATGATAATAACAAAGATTGTAGTAACTTAAATAATGATAACAAAGATGATAATGATGATAGTAATAATAACAACAGTACTAACGATATGTACATGCTATTCCTCCTACTAATGATAATGATAATAGTAACAATGATGTCAGTAACAATAATGATGATAGCACTGATTATGATAATAATTATAATGATTAAGAAAATAGTAATAGTAATAATGATAATGATAGTCATAATGGAAAGATACTACTACTACTGCTGCTTCTGTTGATGATGATGATGAAAATGATAATAATGACAATAAAGATGATGGTAACAAAAACTGCGATAATGATAAAAATGATAATGATAACAGACGGAAGAATATATATATATATAATATATTATATATATAGTATATTTATATATATAATATATATAAGATATAGTTAGATATGAAAGAAGAGAGAGAGAGGAGAGAGAGAGAGAAATGGAATTGAGACATACATGTAATATATATATGAATATATATGTAATATATATATATATATAATATATATATTGTTATATGATAATATAATATATATATATAGGGTGTATATACATATTAAATATATAATATCTTAAATATACAATATATATAGTTGTACAAAGATAGAATAGAAAGAAAAATAGATATATATATATATACAGTAGAACTAGAAAGATTGATAGACAGATAGACACATGATATGAACTAACCAATTAACCGTTGTTGCCAAGGCTACTACACCTTGTCTCACGTGTATTCAGCTTTTCATGGAAGCCGCATCGCTTTTACTGCAGTGCCGTCATTTAGAGAGAGAGTTAGAGAGAGAGAGGGGTCGTGTAGGGGGAAAAGGGAGAGAGAGAGAGAGAGGGGTCGGGGTAGGGGGGAAAGGGAGAGAGAGAGAGAGTTAGAGAGAGAGAGGGGTCGGGGTAGGGGGAAAAGGGAGAGAGAGAGAGAGAGAGAAAAAAAAAAAAAGAGAGAGAGAGAAAGAGAGAGAGAGGGATCGGGGTAGGGGGAAAAGGGAGAGAGAGAGAGAAAGAGAGAGAGAAAGAGAGAGAGAGAGAGTTAGAGAAAGAGAGGGGTCGGGGTAGGAAGGAAAGGGAGAGAGAGAGAGAGAGAGAGAGAGAGAGGGGGGGGGGTGAGAGGAAGAGATAGAAAGAGAGAGAGAGAGAGAGAGAGAGAGAGATAGAAAGAGAGAGAGAGAAGAGAGAGAGATTAGAGAGTACAGATGAAGGGGTCAGGGTAAGGGGAAAAGAAGGGAGAGAGAGAGAGAAAGAAGAGAGATATATATAGATATATATCAATATTAATTATATATACTATATATATATATATATATATATATATATAAAGAGAGAGAGAAAAAGAAAGAAAGAGAGAGAGAAAGAAAGTGAAAGAGAGAGAGAGAGTGAGAGAAAGCCTGAGAGAAAGTGAAAGAGAGAAAGAGAGAGAGAGAAGAGAGAGAGAGAGAGAGAGAGAGAAAGAGAGAGAGAGAGAGAAAGTGAAAGAGAGTGAGAGAGAGAGTGAGAGAGAAAGTGAAAGAGAGAAGAGACAAGAAAAACAAGTTAAGGGGTAATTAGATAATGATTTGCAAAGAGATTAGACAAGGGAGCCTAGAAGTTAGGACGTTCTCATCTGACCATCAGCTCTCTTAGGACCTCCTCCCCTCCCCCTTCTTCCTGCATCGTATCCCTAGCCTCCCACTCCCTCATGTCCTCTTCATCTCACCTTCCGCTCCCCTCATCTTCTTCTCCCCTCCCTTCCCCTCATCTTCTTCTCCCCTCCCCCCCCTCTTCTCCCCCTCTCCACCTCCCCACTATATCTTTGTCCCTTCCCCTTCCCCCTTCCACGCATCACTCTCTCTTTATCCTCTCTCTCTCCCCACTCCTTGCTCCCTATCTCCCCTTTCTCTCCCTCATCAGATGTCCTTCTTAATCCCATATCTATCTCATCCTCACCACTCCCCCCACCCCCCTACTTCCAATACATCTCCCTCCCTCCCACTCACCCCCTTCCATTCCCCCCCCCCTTTATCCCCTCCCACTCATCTCTTCCATCCTCCCCCCTCCCTTTATCCCTCCCACTCACCCCCTTCCATCCTCCCCCCCCCTTTTATAATCCCTCCCTCATCCCCCCCTATTCCGTCCTCACCCCCCCCATTAGCCCCTCCCACTCAACGCCCTATTCCAACCTCCTCCACTCCCCCCCCACCTTATCCCTCCCACTCCACCCCTTCCATCCTCCTCCCCCTTTATGAGACCCCCGCCCACTCACCCCTTTCCAGCCTCACCCCCCCCTTTATCCCTACCACTCACACCCCTTTCTATCCTCCCCCGCCTCCCCTTTATCCCCTCTCCACTTCACCCCCCTTCCATCCTCCCTCCCCCCTTTTATCCCCTCCCAGTCAGCCACCCCCTCCATCCCTCCCTGACCCCTTTTTACCCCCTCCCAGTTCACCCTCCTCCATCCCTGTCCCGTCGGTTTCCCGCCCCGTGAGTCCCCATTAATCCTTCCCACTCACCCCCTTCCATCCCCCCCCCTTTATCCCCTCCCATTCACCCCCTTCCCTCCCTCTCTCATTTCCCTCCCTAAGAGCTTGTCCATTATCTTAGCTTTGAGTTTAACTTAACTAAAACGACTTGCGCCTCAAGTTACGTGACTTCGCTCGTGGGAGAGTAACTTGAGATCCACAAAATGATGTCAATTTACTTATTTTACTCCTAAAGTTTCAGGATGATTTCGTTAATTACCATGAGGACTATTTTTCTTTTCATCTTTTTATAGACGTATATATATATATATATATATATATATAACATAATATTATATATAAGTATATAAAGAAATATATATATAATATACGTATAATATAGATATAATATTTATACAGATATATATATATATATAATTATATTTATTAGATAAATTATATATATAATATATAGTACTATAGTATATATACTATATATTTATATATTATATATATTAGATAAATAAATAGGTATGTATATACACACTACACACACACACACACACAACCACACAACACAACACACCCACACATCAGATATACTATATATATATATATTATATATAGATATATATATAATATATATATATATATAATATTTATATATATATATATATGAATGCACACATCTACACGACCCACATCATCACGAGCACACGACACACAGCACGCACACACAACACACACACACACACACGCACACACACCTCACACACACAGCACACAAAACTCCACACTCACACACAACACACACACATAGATATATATATATATATAATATAATATATATATATATATATATATTATAATATGACCATAATAATGCATATATATTATATATTATATATAAAGTATATATATATATATATTATATATTATATACTGATATAGTATAACATATAGGAGATAAATATATAAAATAGTATATATATATATATTAGATATATTAATAGTAAACATTTTAAAGGCAGATATATAAATATATATATATATATTATAAATTATATATATATATATATATATATTAATAGACATATTAATGCATATATAATAGATATAAATATATAATATATATAGTAAATATAGATATATATATATATATATAGATTATACATATAAAATGCATATATATATATATATATAGATAGTTATAATAGTATAATATATAAATAGTATATATATATATATAGATCTATAGGTATATATAATATAATCATATACTTATGACAAATGATATATATATATATATATAAAATAATATATTAGTAGTAATATATAGTTATAGTAATATATTAGTACATATGATATATATATATATATATAGTTTAGTATAACAAACTATATTATATATAGTATATATATATATATATATATATTATATAATACATATATATATAGGTTATATAGGTATATATTGATATTTTATTAGATATATACATATAGTAATATATATAGATATATATATTATATATATATATAATATATATGTAATTATATATATAAATATATTTATTATATATATATAGAAATTATATAGTAGTATAGGTATGGGTATAGCGAATATATAAGACTAAATATATTCATTAATATGTATATATATTATATAGTATAAATAGATATATATATATATAGATAGTATATAAATATAGTATAATATATATAGTACTTAATTACTTAAATTTAACAGGTTAGATTTAGTGGCTAGTATTATTGTATTTTTTATATTTAGTGTTATCAGTCATCTTCGACTCTCGCTCTTCAACGCTCTCTTCTCTTCCGTCTCTCGCTCCTCTATCGGCCATTTTCTCTCTCTCTTATCATCACTGCTCTCTCTCGTCTTCTCTCTCTCTCATCTCTTCTCTCTCTTCCTCTCACTTGTCTCTCTCTCTCTCTCTCGCCTGTCTCTCTCTCTATCTCACATCATCTCTCGTCTCCATCTCTCTCATCTCTCATCTCTCGTCTGCTTATTAAATATATATATAATATATATTAATATATATATAGAATATATTTATATATAATAGATAGATTAGAAAATTGAGTAGATAGGTAGATAGGATATGAGTTATATGTATATATATATTCCATATTATATTTAATATAATATATATAATATATAATATATATAATGATATATATATATTCTCTCTAACAGCTTTTCCTCCTTATCAATTCAGTTTTTATTCATTCTTTTCTCTCTATTTCGTATTTACACTTTCTTTCACTGCCCTTATTTTTATGTTTCTAATATCTCATGTTTTTTTTTCTTACTTTTTCTTTTCCTCCTATGTTTTCACATATTTACTCCTTCCCCCCCATCCACTCAAAAAAGCATATTCTTTAACGCCCCCCTTCCCCTTCCACCCTTCCCACCTCTTTCGATAAGAAGGCATATTACCCTTCCGCTCGCCCCCTCCCCCCTTTTCTCAAAAAAAGGCATATACCCCTCCTCCTCCACACCCCTTGCAAAAAAATGCAATATATTATAAACCCTCTCCCCCTCCTCTCAAAAATATATATATATATATATATATATAAATAAATATATATGATATATATAATGAATTTTTATATATAAATACAAAGAAATATAGATAGAAAGATATATATATATATTTAATATATACAGGATATATATATATATCATATTTATATTATGTATATATAATATATAGTTTTTATACATATATATATCATATATATATATTTATATAAAAATCATATATATTTATATATATATATGTACATATATATATTAGATATATAATATATATATAGTATATATATATAATATATATAGAATATGGCAATTAAAATGTATATTTATAGTATATATAGATATATAGATATATATTATATAATAGAATGTTTATATATATAATATAAGTATATAAATATTAGCTTATTAATTAATTAATTTATTTAACTATTGTATTTAGTTATTTATTTGATTTATCAAGTCGCATCTCGTCTCTCCATCTCTGACTCACTCTCTCTCTCTCCTCGTCTCGCTCTCGTTACTCACTCTCTCTCTCTCTGCTCATCATCTCTCTCTCTCTCTCTCGACTTCTCGTTTGGTTGTCTCTCTTTCTCTCTCTGCTCTCCTCTCTTCTCTCGTCTCTGATTCTGGCTGGTCTCTCACCGTTCACTCTCTCTCTCTCTCTCGTCGTCCTCTTCTTTCGTCTCTCTTTCTTCTCTTCTTTCTCATCGTCATCTCTCTCTCTCCTGCTCTCCTCACCTGCTCTCTCACTCTATTGATTTAGATAGAAATATATATATATAGAATATTTAAATAGTATGAGTATAACTACTTATTTTAATTTATTAATTTTATATTATATTTATCTATTTATTTATATATTTATTAACCAGTCCATCTTTATTCACCAGTCCTTTTCTCCTCTCTCCTCAGTCTCGTCTCTCTCTCCGCATCTCGGCTCATCTCTCTCTCTCTCTCCTCTCTATTAAATATATATATTATATATATATAGATATATTAATATTATAGATATATATGATATCTTAATATATATAATATCATATAATTATATAAGGACATATATATTTATTTAATTTCAGTCCATCTCTCTCTCTCTTTTTCTCTCTCTCCGTCTCTCTTCTCGCAGCTCTCTCTCTCTCTCTCTCGTCGTCTCTCTCAGCGGTCTCTCTCTCGACTCTCTCTTCTCTCCTAGCTCTCTCTCTCTTTCGCTCTCACGACACACACTCTTCCCCTTTTCTCTTCTCTCTCTCCTCTCTCTCTCTCTCTATCTACACACACACACTACACGCTCTCTCTTTCTTTTCTCTCCCTCTCACTCTCTCTCTCTTCTCTTCTCTCTCTCTCTCTCTTCTCTTCGGCTCTCGCTCTCTCTCTCTCTCTCTCCTCTCTCTTCTCTCTCTGCTCCTCTCTCTTCTCTCTCTCTCATCTCTCTCTCTTCCCTCTCTCTCTCTCTCTCTCTCTCCTCTCTCTTCTCTCGCTCTCTCTCTCTCCCATCTCTCCACTTTCTCGCTCTTTCCCTTCTCTCTCTCTCTCTCTCTCTCTATATATATTATATATTTATATATATATAGATAGATAGATAGAAGGATAGATAGTAGGTAGATAGAGATGTATATGTTATATATTCATATATATTTATATATACATATATATATTTTTAGATATATTATATATATATATATTATATATATATATTATTCATATATATTAGTGTATCATATTCATTTATATATATATATATATATATATATATATATATATATATATATATATATAATAGTATTTATAAATATATATACACACACACACACACACACACACACACACACACACACACACACACACACACCACAACACACACACCACATATATATTTATATATAATATATATATATATATAAATATATATAATATATATACATATATAATTATATATATATATATATATATATATATATATATATATATATATATATATATATTATTTATCAGTCCATGATTTGAATTTGAATTCTCTCCTCTCTCTCTCTCTCCTTCTCTCTCTCTCTCTCTTTCTCCTCTCTCTCTCTCTTTCTCTCCTCTCTCTCTCCTCTCTCTCTCTCTCTCTCTTTCTTTCTCTCATTCTCTCTCTCTCTCTCTCACTGCTCTCATTCTCTCTCTTCTCTGAGATCTCCTCTCTCTCTCTCTCTCTCTCTCTCTCTCTCTCTCTCTCTCTCTCTATATATATATATATATATATATATATATATATATATATATATATATATTTATATATGTATGTATATATATGTATGTATATATATTCATGTATATATATTTTTTCTTCTATAGTGTTAATATTCTTTCTTTCTCCTTCTTCGTGTTCTCTTTCATTATCTACATCTTTTTCTCCTTATCATCATTGTTATTCATTCTTTCTCTATTTCTTATTTCTTCTTTCTCTGCCTCTATTTATGTTTCTACATCTCTGTTTTTTCTTACTTTTCTTCCTCCTTGTTTTCATAATTACCCTTCCCCCCTCCTCTCAAAAAAGGCATAAACCCCCCTCCCCTCCACCCTTCCCACCTCTTTCATAAAAGGCATATATACCCTTCCCCCCTCTTCTCAAAAAAAAGGCATATACCCCTCCTCCCTCCCCACCCCTTGCAAAAAAAGCATATATATACCCTCTCCCCCTCCTCTCAAAAATAGGCATAAACCCCTTCCTCCCCTCCTCCACTCCACCTCTTTCAAAAAAGGCATATATATCCTTCCCCCCTCCCCTCAAAAAAGGCATATACCCCCCTCCCCACCCCTTTCAAAAAAGGCATATATACCCTCTCCCTCCTCTCAAAAAAGGCATATACCCCTCCTCCCTCCCCACCCCTTGCAAAAAAAGGCATATATACCCTCTCCCCTTCCTCTCAAAAATAGGCTTAAAACCCCTTCCTCCCCTCCACCCTCCCCACCCCTTTCAAAAAAGGCCTCTGCAACACATCACGTGAGCCTGACGTGGACAACCGCTCCCCTGTTCCATCTGGTACGACATTGTCCCTGAATATAACAAATTAAAGCATTAAAACAATAGCTTGCGCGGGGGGGGGGGTGATCTTTTTTTACTTTTATATTGTTTTTCATAATTTTTAAACTCTACGGGCTCCTTGGGTGGGCGTGGGTGGGGGTGGGTTGGAGGAGGGGTTGTGGGTGAATGGAGCGGGCGAGGGGAAGGGGAGAGGAGAGGAGGGAAGGGGAAAGAAGGGGAGAGGAGAGGGGGAGAAAGGGGAGGAAGGGAAAGAGGATCCGAGAGAGGGGAGGGCGAAGGAAAAGAGAACGGAGAGAAGAGAGAAGAAAGAAGGAGAAGAGGAGAGGGAGAGGGGAGAGGAGAAGGGAGAAAAAGAAAGAGAATAGGGAGAGGAGAGGGAGAAAGAGGGAGGATGAATGAAGAAGAGAGGGATAGTAGTCGAAGAGAAGAGGAGAGGAGAGGCGGGGAGAGGGAGGGGAGAGGAGGGGAGAGGGAGGGAAGGGGGAGAGGGAAGACAAAGAGCGAGGACGTAAGAAGAGGAGAGAAGGGGGGGGAGGCGAAGGAGGAAGGGGGAGGAGAAGAAAGGCGAAGGGCGAAAGCAAGCAGAAGAAGGGTGGAGGAGGAGGGAGAAGGAGAGAGGAGAGGAGAGGGGAGAAGGGGGGAGGAGAAGGGAGAAGGGGGGAGGAGAAGGGGAGAAGAGAGGGGAGAAGGGGAGAGGAGAGGAGAGGGGAGAAGGGGAGAGGAGAGGGGAGAAGAGGAGAGGGGAGGGGAGAAGAGGAGAGGAGAGGGGAGAGGAGAAGGGAGAAAGGGAGAGGAGAGGGGAGAAGAGGAGAGGAGAGGGGAGAAGAGGAGAGGAGAAGTGAGAAGGGGGGAAGAGAAGGGAGAAGAGGAGAGGAGCGGTGAGGGGAGAAGAGGAGAGGAGAGGACGAGAGGGAGGGGAAAGATGAGGAGGAGATGAATGAGAGAGAGAGAGAGAGAAAAAAAAGGAATTAATGAATGGAAATGGACAAAGAGGCGGAAAGGGGAGAAGGAGAGGAAAGGGGAAAAGAGGAGAGGACGCGAAGGAGGGGAAAGATGAGAAGGAGAGGAATGAGAGGGAGAGAGAGAAAGAAGGCTTAACGGAAGGGCAAAAGGAAAGGAAAAGGCAAAAGAAGCAGAAAAGGGAGA
>NW_028234438.1:15521255-15523755 GCF_977035675.1 Penaeus japonicus | reverse complement strand
TTCTTCCTGTAAGATCCCATTCTGGCTTGATATTGGATTCAAAGTCACTTATTTAACCGTAAAATGTATTACGAATATTGCCATGAACAAACATTTCTTTCATAAACGTTTATATTACTAACGTTCTCTGGCTAGTGGAGAATCTCAGACTTTATTTCGTCGTTGTACAAAATAGAAAAAAAACAAACAAAAAAACAGAGAGATAGAAGAGAGAAAGGAAGATAGGAAAGAGGACAAGGGCATGTGCTTACAAGGTCAATATGCATTTTAAGTCCTTGGAGAAGATAGGAAATGAGCAAGGTGGGTGGAGGGCGGGGTGGGGGTGGGGGTGGGGGTGGAGGGATGGAGAAGGAAATGCAAAACAGATCGAAAGAGAGATTTGAAAATTTGATAGAGGTGATAGTGAGAGTTGGTGGGAGTGAGGGGGGGGATAAAAGGAAGGAGTAAAAGATGTAGACTGAGAGATAGAAAGAGAGAGAGAGAGAGAGAGAGAGAGAGAGAGAGAGAGAGAGAGAGAGAGAGAGAGAGAGAGAGAGAGAGAGAGAGAGAGAGAGAGAGAGAGAGAGAGAGAGAGGGAGAGACGAAATAGAGAGAGACGGAAGAGGGAGAGAAGAGAAAGAGAGACGAGAGAGGGAGAGAAGAGATAGAGAGACGAGAGAGGGAGAGAAGAGATAGAGAGATAAGAGAGAGAGAAAGAGAGAGAGAGAGAAAAGAGAGAGAGATAAAGAAAGAGAGAGAGAGAGAGTGAGAGAATGCGAGAGAGAGAGAGAGACAAACAGAGACTGAGAAAGAGAGAGAAAGAGAGAGAGAGAGAGAGAGAGTTAGAGTTAGACTTAGTGAGAGAAAGACAAAGCCAACGAAAGAGAGAGAGACGGAGACAGAGAGAAGAAGGAGAGAGAAGACGGAGACAGAGGAGAAAGAGAGAGAAGAGAGAAGAGAGAGAGAGAGAGAGAGAGAGAGAGAGAGAGAGAGAGAGAGAGAGAGAGAGAGAGAGAGAGAGAGAGAGAGAGAGAGAGAGAGAGAGAGAGAGAGAGAGAGTTAGAGTTAGAGTTAGACTTAGTGAGAGAAAGACAAAGCCAACGAAAGAGAGAGAGACGGAGACAGAGAGAAAGCGAGAGAGAGACGGAGACAGAGAGAAAGAGAGAGAGAGAGAGAGAGAGAGAGAGAGAGAGAGAGAGAGAGAGAGAGAGAGAGAGAGAGAGAGAGAGAGAGAGAGAGAGAGAGAGAGAGAGAGACAGAGAGACAGAGAGAAAGAGAGAGAGAGACAGAAACAGAGATAAAGAAACATACTCGCAAAGACTAAAAAATACCTCAACAAACATGATAGCAAGACAGAACGATGCAACGTGCAACGAAACACTAAAATATTAATCAAATTAAATTTAAAGATATGATATTATATACTATGAAATATATATTATAAATCAAATGCACAGTTCAGTTCATGGTACCACGGCCTCTCCTTTTGCACATTGTTGATAGGTGAGTTGCACAGAACCATCGCTCAACATCAGAGTCTCGTTATCATCATAAAAGAAAGAAGTGAATAGATAAATACTAAATTGATAACACGAAAAAGAAATACACTTGAAAATTTGTGTTTTTTCTGTGACGTTTCTTTTTGAAACTTTTCTATTTTTTTTTCAATACGTCTGTGTGATTCATAATGAGAAAAACGAAAGAAAGAAAACAAAAATTTGAAATATGACTGCAAGCATGTAAACATTAGTTGTTTTTTTTTCTACTCCTCTCTCTCTCTCTCTCTCTTTCTCTTTCTGTTTGTCTCTTTCTCTCTATCTCCCTCCCTCCCTCTCTTGTAGTTGTTTTATCTATTTATCATTTAACTCTCTCTGTCTATCTCTTTTTTTCTCCCTCTCTCTCTCTTTATCTCTCTCTCTCTCTCTCCCTCTGTCGTAGTCTCTCTTACTCTCGCTGTCGTAGTCTCTATCTATCTTCCTATCTTTCCATTTATCTCTCTCTCTGTCTCTCGCTCTTTCTGTCTCTGTCTCTCTCTCTCTCTCTCTTGTAGTTGTTGTAATAATAATAACTACAATAATGATGATAATAAGAATAGTAATAATGGCAATGATAATAATAATAAATTCAAATACCTGTAAGTCATAATAATAATAATAATAAGTTGAAATGAATTATAATCATAAAAAGATTGAAAGAAATTATAATACAAATGATAACTATAAAAGTAATTCTAATAGATATGACAATAACATTAAAGCAATAATAAAATTAAAAGAGAATGATTAAAAGAAAAAAATGAAGAAAACAAGATAAAAACTAATACTAATAACGGGAATAAAAAAAAAAAAACTATCAAAACTATAAAGGTAAAAAAAAAAATCATAAGTTGTTATTAACGAAATACTGAAAGTATAATTCCTGGTCTTAATACTACAACAAAATTATCATAACAGTTATAATAAATGTGATGATAGGGATAAGATATTTTCTTCTCTTGTGATGAGTTGAATATCGTAGTATT
>NW_028234438.1:15501255-15511255 GCF_977035675.1 Penaeus japonicus | reverse complement strand
GCTAATGATGATATAGTAATAATGAGGATGATAATAATGATAAAAATAATAATCATAATAAAATTAACAGTGATGTTATGGAAATTATATACCAATGACGATAATGATAACAATAATAATGAAAATAACAAGAGCAATAATGATCATTACTATCATAGCAATGATAACATCAGCAACAGGAATAACAAAAATTATAATAATATCAATAATAACAATGATAACAGGAATGACAACAACAACACTACTAATACTAATAATGATAGTAACAATTACAACCACAACAATGGTAATAATATTTGATAATAATAATAATAATAGCAATAATGATGTTCAAAATAATCACAGTAATATTTACAGTAATATTTACAGCTGCAACATTGCATCACCTTAACAAAACAGGAAATAATAGCGACTTTAATGTAAATAATCTAAGAAATAATCTTTATCAGTATCATTAAATAAATACCAGTAAATATTTCACTAATTATCCTTCCAAATTCTCTCATGCGCAGCAATAATACAGGAATGTCATGCACAACTAGGAGCATATTTCTTTGCTCTCTTTTTTATCATTGTTTTAATATAATCATTTATCACCTGTAAGCCATTTTGAGTCATGCTACGTGGCTCCGTCATGCAGCGTTTGTCATGCAATCGAAGGGATGTTCAAGTCAGCTTTATTGAATTTTCACTATACTTACATGTGCCTGTGTGTGGGAGTAAGGAACGAGAGATAGGAGCGAAGTGAGAGAGAGAGGAGAGAGGAGGGAGGGAGAGAGGGAGGGGAGGGCGGGTGGGAGGGAGGGAGGAGATGGAGAGAGAGAGAGAGTCGGAGAGAGAGAGAAGAGAGAGTGAACGAGAGAGAGAGAGGAGAGTCGAGAGAGATGACGAGAGGGATAACGGAGTGTGAGAGAGGAGAGCGGGAGGGGGAGCGAGGGAGAGGCGGGAGGTGAGGGGGGGAGAGATGAGAATGGAGAGAGATGAGAGAGAGGAGATGGAATGAGAGAGAGAGAGAGAGAGAGAGATGAGAGGAGAGAGAAGAGAGATGAGAGATGAAGTGAGAGGAGAAGAATGGACGTGGGCGAGAGGTGTGGAGGAGAAGGCGAAGATGGAGAGAGGATGCAGCAGATGAGAGAAGAGGGGGAGGGGGAGAGAGGGCGGGCGGGTAGGGAGGGAGGGGAGGGAGGAGAGAGAGAAGAGAGAGAGAGAGGCGGGTAGGAAAGAGAGGAGAAGAGAGCGGAGTGGAGGGAGGAGAGGGAGAGGAGTGGCCGATGAGAGAGAGAGTGAGAGAGAGAAGAGAGAATGAGAGAGAGAGAAAGGGAGAGAGCGAGAAAGAGATTGAGATAGAGAGAGAGAGAAAGATATTGAGAAGAGCGATTAGAGATGAGGGGAGAGAGAGAGAGGAGAGAGAGAGAGAGGGAGCAGAGAGTTGGTGGAGGGAAGAGGAGGAGAGAGAGAGAGAGAGAGAGAGAGAGAGAGAGAGAGAGAGAGAAAAAAAAATAGATTGAGAAAAAGAGAGAGAAATGGAGAGAGAGAGAGAGAGAAGAGATTGAGAAAGAGAGAGAGAAATGGAGAGAGAGGAGGTCAGGGAGAGAGGGAAAGGGAAAGGGCGAGGGAGAGAGAAAAAAGGAGAGGGAGGAAGTGACGGAGAGAGATATTGGTAGAGGGAGAAGGCAAGGAAAAGAGGGAAAGGGAAGAGGAGAGGATGAGAACCAGTGAGAGAGAGGGAGGGAGAAGGTGAAGGAGAGAGAAGGAGAAGGAGAGGGAGAAGGTGGAGGAAAAGGAGAAGGAGGAGAAGGAGAGAGGGGGATGGAGAAGGTAAGGGAGAAAGAGCGGGAAAGGAAGAAATTGAGAGAGAGAGAGAGAGGGATGGAGAAAGAGAGAGAGAAAGAGAGAGAGTGAGAGAGAGAGAAAGAGAAAGAGTACGAGAAAAAGAAAAAGAAAGAGAGAAAGACTAAAAGAATTTCAGTCGTGAATATATACATGTGTGAATGAGAGAGAGAGAGAATGTATTACAGCTGTGTTTGTGTACCAATGTAATGAATGTACCTCGGTTCGCTTATGTAGTATACATACATATTTCTAATAGTGCATTCATGTGCATGTGTACGTATATCATAATAAGTGTACACCTCAACTATAAATATTACACTACCGTCTCACACACGACATGTCATGTGCATTATCATTACGTGTACATTATGTACATTATCATTTCGTGTACATCCATACTGTTATATTCACACGCCTGGCAACAGTCCGGAATAGCCTGTTTTTTACCGGTACATCATATGCATAACACAAACAGAAAGAATAAAGATTTTTTTTAAAAGTTAAATTAAATAGAATAAAGTTAAAGCCATGTTATAATTAGGTGTACATCATGTACATTATCATTTCGTGTACATCCATACTGGTATATTCACACGCCTGGCAATAGTTCGGAATAGCCTGTGCTTTACCGGTACAGCATATGCATAACACAAACAAAAAACAAAAACAAAAACAAAAATATATATATATGTATTTTTTTTTTTAAGTTAAATTAAATAGAATAAAGTTAAAGCCATCTTTCTTCACTTGTTATCGTGCCTGTCAAAGCGACTGGCGTTTTGCTTTTGTTTTCGTTGCTATCTGTTCCTGTGTGTTCATTTTGCTTTCTTGGGATTTTCCGTTGATTTGACGTTCTCGTTTATTTTCGTTCGATTTTTTTTCTTTCTCTGTTTAGTTCTTTCTCTCGCATCTGTTCTGAGCGTGGTGTGTTTTATTTGTTTGTTTGTTTGCTTGGTTTGAGATAGTATAGCTCTTAGTAATGACTGGTTTACGATGGGTTGGTTGAATTTTAGTTGTATTTCTGAAACCATATTTTGCTTACATACCTTTGGGTTTTATTTAATATTCATAACAACAATTGCAATGCTAGTAATGAAAGCAGCAACAGGACATTAAGGCAATGGTCACAATCCTCACCTCTTCTTTATTCTCGTCCTTTCTCAGCCTGTCCCCTTCCTTCTCCTTTCCCCTCGGGTCTTCGTTTCCCTTCTCTTCTTTCCCCTCTTTTTACTTTCTTCTCTTTTATCTCTTTCTTTGCTTCTCTCTTCTTTTCGTTTTGCTAAGATTCGTTCCCATTTTTTGCCTCTCCCTTCTCCTACCCTTCAGTTCTTCTTCTTCTTCTTCTTGCTTTTTTCCCCTCTACCACTTCTTCTTTCTTTTCTTTTCTTTTTCCTCCTTCCATCTCCTCCTCCTCTTTCCCTCAACCAAACACTCCCCTCCCCTCCCCTCCCCTCAACCAGCCTTCCCCCACCCCCTCCTACTCTCAACCAACACCTCCTCCTCCTCCTCCTCATATTACTCCCCTCAACCAGCCCTCCTCCCCCCCCTCCCCCTCCCCTCCTCCTCCATCTCCAAAGTTTGGCAGCTTCCCCTTCCTCCTCCTCCCCCCCTCCCCCCCTTTTTCCAAAATTTTCTCAGGATCTCAAGCCACTTTGCGGAGAGACGAGTACTCTACTCCCCTCATCCCCCTTCCCCTCCCTCCCTATTCCACCCCCCCAACCACCCCCACCCACACCAGCCAGGTCATAGTGCCCCTTTTTGAATTCCACTTCTTTCCACTGGCTTACCACTCACTGCACGCACTCGACACTTTTTTTTTCTTCTTCCACCTCTCCCCTCCTTCTTCTCTTCTTCAATGCTCCTCTTTTACCCCTTTCCTTACTCCCTTACCTCTTTTTTTTCTCCTCCCCTCTCCCTCTCCCCCCTTCCCCTCCCCCACCCCCACCCCCACACACCTCCTCTTCCTCATATTTACTCCCCTCCCCCCCCTCACACACCTCCTCTTCCTCTTATCTACTCCCCTCCCCCACCCCCCCCTCACACACCTCCTCTTCCTCTTTCCTACCCCCTCCCCCCCTCACACACCTCCTCTTCCTCTTACCTACCCCCCTCCCCCTCCCTATCTCATTTGGTGGTGTGAGAGGACCCTGCATGTCGCTTAACATGTTAATGCTGCTCCTCGATCTGTTGTCGGTAATGTTAGGTCGGTTTGAAGTGAAGAGTGGGGAGGGGGGAGGGGGAGGGGAAGGAGATGAGGGGGGGAACAGCGACCGGGGGGGGGGGGGCTGTTGTATATATTGAGGGAGGGGGAGGGGGTTCCAGAGACCATGAGGTTAAGTATAAATATATATATATAGATATATATATATATAATATATATATATATATATATATATACATATATATATACACACATACACACACATTCACACACACACACACACACACACATATATATATATATATAATTCATAATATAATATATATATACATATATATATATTATTTCATATAAATTAGATAATATACTCATAGATATATTATATATATAATTTATATATAAACATAACCTATAACACACACATACACACACATTCAACAACACACCACATTTACAACACATGTTTCCACCGTGTATAACTGGCATGACTTTGTCATGGGATGGGACCCTTTACCTGTATTAATGACAGAGAGGCGTAATCAAGGAAATAGATACCACCACATTACGGCCGTGGATATAAAACTGTTGTCGGTATTTTTTTTATTTTCTCTCTCTCTCTCTCTTTCTTTTTCTTTTCCAAGTCGACGATTTTCAAAATACAATACAATGACCGATAAAAAGGAAACTCACTTTCGCTACGGCTTATCTTGGTTCGTCAGCCATTGCACTGATCACACACTCTTAGTAACAAGACAGCCGACAGCCGCACACAAGGAAGGGAGCAAGAGCGCACGTCCTTCCCCCTCTCGTGCCCCGTCGATACTGAGCTCACGGGAACCCGCATTCTCGGGGAATCTCCGGGATGTCGTGAGCCGAACTTTAGTAAAATATCCAAAAATATACAAACGTGTATATATAATCCATCTGCGAATACATTATGCAATACGCTGCAATCGGTTGTATCAACGGTGCCAGACAAAGGAAACGCTCATCCCTTTTTGGCCTCAATTGCTTATTATCCCCTTTGCTTTCTCTTCTTCAAGAAAGCGGAACTACACAGAAATTAATTACACCTCCGGAGGATAACCAGAAGGACGAGACAATTAGAAAAAAAGAAAGAAAAAGAAAAGAAAAAAAGGAAATGGCTGTTGACGCAATGGAATCCTCTCTGAAACGCAGTGAGAGCAATATATATTCATCTTGGTTAATGGTCTTGAAGACAAACCATGGCTTGTGATCAAAGGCGTTTTCTAACGAAGAAGATGACGGTGTAAAACATTTGGGATAGCGATCACCCTCTCCACTGGTTCGTTTACTCGCTGTGACGATGGTGTCATTGGTAGTCTTTTTTTATAACGCTTCAAAACAGAAGGATATTGTGTGTTGGGTTTGTGGGGTGCAATACCCTTTCTAAACCTCTCTCTCCCTCTCTCTCTCTCCTCTCCTCTCTCCTCTCCTCTCTCTCTCCACTCTCTTCTCCTCCTCTCACGCCCTCTCTCTCCTTCCTCTTCCCTCTCTCATCACTCTTCTCTCTCTCTCTCTCTCTTTTTTTTGCTTAGTCATCGGTATTATTGTTTTTGTCTTTTCATTTCAACATCAGTTTTATTATCATTATCATCCATGTCGTTTTATTCAATTATCTCCATCATTATAATCATTATGATTATCATCAGCGTCATTTCATTAAGCCATCATCATCGTCAGCATTATCATTATCATTATCAACATCATTTCATTCACAATCATCATCATTTCCGTTCATCACCCTCATCATCACCACCCTCATCATCATCATCATCATCAATATCAACATCATGACATCCAATCACCCTAATCCTAATCCTAATCACCCAGATCATCACCAAAATCATAATCATCACAATCATCACCATCATCACACACGTCATTAATCCCATGCGAACTAACGAGTGGGAAATCCGTTTACGAATTCCGTTCCGTATCTCATCCTTTTTATGTGTAAACAGAGGTACAGTATGTATGTTAATAAATACTTTTGTAATTATTACAGGTATCGAATTATGACGCTATGAATTCATATATTCACGAACTCCGACTCGGATGCGAGCGTTCACTTTTGTCACACGAATTCAGACGCATAAATATGAAAGTAATTCATGATTTATAGATATTAGGATAACTTGATTTGTTTCTATGAATATTTATGTGTATATATATGCTGTATATATATATATATATAGGATATATTTAAATATAATATATTTATAAATTATATATCACAATTAATATATACACATACACACACATTCACACACACACACAACACACACTCTTATATATATATCATATATTTCATATATATATATTTTATTAATTATATATAAATATATTATATAATAGATATATATATATAGTTATATAAATGATATAGTATATATATAACTATTATTTTAAAAATATTACATATACATATACTATATGATAAAAACACATACCACACACAAACACGAACACATCACACACACATGTTTCACCGTTATATAACTGGCATGCGTTGTCTGGGCAGTGGGACGTTACCTGTATTAATGACAGAGAGGCGTAATCAAGGAAATAGATACCACCACATTACGGCCGTGGATATAAAACTGTTGTCGGTATTTTTTTTATTTTCTCTCTCTCTCTCTCTTTCTTTTTCTTTTCCAAGTCGACGATTTTCAAAATACAATACAATGAGCGATATAAACAAGAAACTCCACTTTCGTACGGTTATCCTTGGTTCGTCAGCATTGCACTGATCACACAATCTAAGTAACAAGACAGCCGACAGCCGCACACAAGGAAGGGAGCAAGAGCGCACGTCCTTCCCCCTCTCGTGCCCCGTCGATACTGAGCTCACGGGAACCCGCATTCTCGGGGAATCTCCGGGATGTCGTGAGCCGAACTTTAGTAAAATATCCAAAAATATACAAACGTGTATATATAATCCATCTGCGAATACATTATGCAATACGCTGCAATCGGTTGTATCAACGGTGCCAGACAAAGGAAACGCTCATCCCTTTTTGGCCTCAATTGCTTATTATCCCCTTTGCTTTCTCTTCTTCAAGAAAGCGGAACTACACAGAAATTAATTACACCTCCGGAGGATAACCAGAAGGACGAGACAATTAGAAAAAAAGAAAGAAAAAGAAAAGAAAAAAAGGAAATGGCTGTTGACGCAATGGAATCCTCTCTGAAACGCAGTGAGAGCAATATATATTCATCTTGGTTAATGGTCTTGAAGACAAACCATGGCTTGTGATCAAAGGCGTTTTCTAACGAAGAAGATGACGGTGTAATAACATTGGTATAGCGAACACCTCTCTCCTGTTCGTTTACGCGCTGTGACGATGGTTTCTTTGTTAGTCTTTTTTTAGAACGATTAAAAACAGAAGGATATTGAGTGTTTGGTTTATAGGTTTCAATTCCCTTTCTCTCTCTCTCTCTCTCTCTCTCTCTCTCTCTCTCTCTCTCTCTCTCTCTTCCTTGTCCCTCTCTCCTCCTCTCTCTTCTCTCTCTCTCTCTCTCTCTCTCTTTTTTTTGCTTATTCATCGGTTATTATTGTTATTGTCTTTTATTTTCAACCTCAGTTTTATTATCTTATCATCCAAGTGTTATATTCAATTATTCCATCATTATTCTATTATGATAATCATCAGGCTAGTTCTATAAAGCCATTCATCATCGTCGCATTTATTTCTTATCAACCTCATTTCATTCACAATCATCATCATTTTCCGTTCATCACTCATCCTCCCACCCTATCTTCATCATCATCATCCAATATAAACATCAGCATCCAATACCCTAATCCTAATCCTATCACCCAGATCATCATAAAATCTCTATCCTCACCATCTCTCCATCATACCCACGTCATAAATCCCATTGCGAATAAGAGTGCGGAAACCGTTTACGATTCCGTTCCGTATCTCATCCTTTTTATGTGTAAACAGAGGACGTATGTATGTTTATTAAATATACATTTTGTAATTCTTAACAGGTATCGAATTATGCCCGCTAAGAATTATCTATTCACGAACTCCGATCGGGCTGTTACGAGCGTTCACTTTTGTCACACGAATTCAGACCATATTATATTGAATGTATTCATGATTTATAGATATTAGGATAACTTGATTTGTTTATATGAATATTTATGTGTATATATATGCTGTATATTTTTATATATCCTTATAAATATAATTTAATATATATATATATATTATATATTTATTATATATATATATATTATATATATTAATATTATATTTATATAGATTACAAAAACACACCACACACCAACAACAACCTATATATATATATATATATATATATATATATATATATATATATGTATATATGTATATGTATATATATCTATATCTGTACCTATATATCTATCTTTCAATCTATCTATATGTATATATAGATAGATAGATAGATAGATAGATATAGCTATATATATGCATACACACACATACACACACATTCATACACACACACATTTACACACATGTTTCACCGTTATATAACTGGCATGCGTTGTCTGGGCAGTGGGACGTTACCTGTATTAATGACAGAGAGGCGTAATCAAGGAAATAGATACCACCACATTACGGCCGTGGATATAAAACTGTTGTCGGTATTTTTTTTATTTTTTTTCTCTCTCTCTCTCTTTTTCTTTTCCAAGTCGACGATTTTCAAAATACAATACAATTACCGATGAAAAGGAAACTCACTTTCGCTACGGCTTATCTTGGTTCGTCAGCCATTGCACTGATCACACACTCTTAGTAACAAGACAGCCGACAGCCGCACACAAGGAAGGGAGCAAGAGCGCACGTCCTTCCCCCTCTCGTGCCCCGTCGATACTGAGCTCACGGGAACCCGCATTCTCGGGGAATCTCCGGGATGTCGTGAGCCGAACTTTAGTAAAATATCCAAAAATATACAAACGTGTATATATAATCCATCTGCGAATACATTATGCAATACGCTGCAATCGGTTGTATCAACGGTGCCAGACAAAGGAAACTCTCATCCCTTTTTGGCCTCAATTGCTTATTATCCCCTTTGCTTTCTCTTCTTCAAGAAAGCGGAACTACACAGAAATTAATTACACCTCCGGAGGATAACCAGAAGGACGAGACAATTAGAAAAAAGAAAAAGAAAAGAAAAAAAGGAAATGGCTGTTGACGCAATGGAATCCTCTCTGAAACGCAGTGAGAGCAATATATATTCATCTTGGTTAATGGTCTTGAAGACAAACCATGGCTTGTGATCAAAGGCGTTTTCTAACGAAGAAGATGACGGTGTAATAACATTGGTATAGCGAACACCTCTCTCCTGTTCGTTTACGCGCTGTGACGATGGTTTCTTTGTTAGTCTTTTTTTTAAACGATTAAAAACAGAAGGATATTGAGTGTTTGGTTTATAGGTTTCAATTACCTTTTCTCTCTCTTTCTCTCTCTCTCTCTCTCTCTCTCTCTCTCTCTCTCTCTCTCTCTCTCTCTCTCTCTCTCTCTCTCTCTCTCTCTCTCTCTCTTTTTTTGCTTAGTCATCGGTATTATTGTTTTTGTCTTTTCATTTCAACATCAGTTTTATTATCATTATCATCCATGTCGTTTTATTCAATTATCTCCATCATTATAATCATTATGATCATCATCAGCGTCATTTCATTAATCCATCATCATCGTCAGCATTATCATTATCATTATCAACATCATTTCATTCACAATCATTATCATTTCCGTTCATCACCCTCATCATCATCATCATCATCATCATCATCATCAATATCAACATCATGCCAACCAACCATCCTAATCCTAATCCTAATCACCCAGATCATCACCAAAATCATAATCATCACAATCATCACCATCATCACACACGTCATCAATCCCATGCGAACTAACGAGTGGGAAATCCGTTTACGAATTCCGTTGCGTATCTCATCCTTTTTATGTGTAAACAGAGGTA
>NW_028234438.1:15486255-15488755 GCF_977035675.1 Penaeus japonicus | reverse complement strand
TTTGTGTGTGTGTGTGTGGGTGTGTGTGTATGTTTGTGTGTGTGTGGGTGATGAGGTGGGTGTGTGTGTGGTTTGGGGGTGTGTGGTGTGTGGGGGGTGGGTGTGAGTGTGTGTGTGTGTGTGTGTGAATGTGTGTGTGTGTGTGTGTAGTTGTGTGTGTGTGTGTGTGTGTGTGTGTGTGTGTGAGTGTGTGTGTGTGAGTGTGTATGTTTGTGTGTGTGTGCGTGTGTGTTGTGTCATATGTGTGTGTGTGTGTGGGTGGTTTGGGGGTGTGTGTGTGGGTGTGTGGGTGTGGGTGTGTGTGGGTGTTTGTGTGTGTGTGTCTATGCGTGTGTATGTGGTGTGTGTGTGTGTGTGTGTGTGTGTGTGTGTGTGTGGTGTGTGTGTGTAGTGTGTGTGTTTGTGTGTGTGTGGTGTGTGTGTGTGTGTGTGGGTGGAGTGTGGGTATATATATAATATATCTATTATCTATCTATCTATATATATATATCTATATATATCTATAAATGTGTGTGTTGTGTGTGTGTGTGGTGTGTGTGGTGTGTGTGTGTGTGTGGTGTGGTGGGTGTGTGTGTTGTGAGTGATGTGTGTGTGTGGTGTTTGTGTGTGTGGTGTGTGTGTTGTGTATCTACTGTGTGTGTGTAGGTGTGGGTGGGTGGGTGGATGTGTCGTGTGTGTGTGTGTGTTGGTGTGTGGTGTCTGTGTGTGTGTGTGTGTGTGTGTGTGTGTGTGTGTGTGTCTGGGGTTGGGGTGTGTAGATATCTCTATATATTTTATCATTATATAATATCTATCTATATATATATATTTATATCATATATATATAGATTATATATATAGTTGTGTGTGTGTGTGTGGGGTTTTTTTGGTAGTGTGTGTGTGAGTGTGTGTGTGTGTGTAGTGTGGTGTGTGGTGTATGGGTGTGTGTGTGTTGTGAGTGTGTGAGTGTGTGTGTTGTGTGTTTGTGTGTGTGTGTAGTGTGTGTGTGTGTATCGTGGTGTGGTGTGTGAGTGAGTGTGTGAGTGTGTGTGTGTGTGTGGGTTGTGTAGTGGTGTGTGTGTGGGTGTGTGTGTATGTGTGTATGTGTGTGTGTGTGTGTGTGTGTGTGTGTGTTTGTTGTGTGTGTTGTGTGTGAGTGTGTGTTCTGTGTGTGATGACGTGTGTGTGGTGTGTGGTTGTGAGGGGTGTGTGTGGGAGGGTGGGAGGGATTGTGGTGGCGTGTTTGGGGTGTTAGGTTGTGGTTGGTGATGGTAGTGGGTGGGGGGTTGGATGGGTAGACTGTGGGTGTCTTGGTGAGTATGTCTATATTTTTGTGTGTGGTGTGTGTTTGTGTGTGTGTGTGTGTGTGTGTGTGTGTGCGTGTGTGTGTGTGTGTGTATGGTTGTGTGTAGTCGTGTGTTTGTGGTGTGTGAGTGGTGTGTGTGTGAGTTGTGTGGGTGTGTACTGTTTGTCATGGTGGTGTGGCTGGTGTAGTGTACGTGTGTGTGTGTGATGTGTGTGTGTGTTGTGTGTGTGTGTGTGTGTGTGTGTGGTGTTTTGTGTGTGTGTTGTGTAGTGTGTGTGTTAGTGTGCTGTGGGTGTGTGTGTGGTGTGTGTGTGTCGTGTGTGTGTGTGTGTGTGTGTGTGTGTTGTGTTTTTGGGGTTTGGGGGGATGTATCTATCTATGTATATATCAAAATATCTATACATATCTCTTCTCATCTCTTTTCTATATATGTATATATATAATATATATGAGGTGTGTGTGTGTGGTGGTGGTGAGTGTTGTGTGTGGTGTGTGTGTGTGTGGGGGTGTGTGGGTGTTGGTGTGTGTTGGCGGGTGTGGTTGAGTGAGGGGTTTGCGGGCGTGGCGGGTGAGTGTGGTGTGTGTGGTGTGTTGTGTGTGTGTGTGTGTGTGTGTGTATATATTTGTGTGTCATGTATATATTTTATTTTTTATCTTATATCTATCTTATCTCTATACTATAACTATTCTTATATCTTAAATATTTTTTTTTTTAATGGTTTTTTTTTTATGTGTGTATTTTTTGTTTTTGGGGTTGTGTTTTTTTTGTTTTTGTTTATTTTTTTTTATATTTTTTTTTTTATTTTAGATTTTTTTTTTTAAACTTAAACTTTTTTATATTTATATTTTTTTTGGTTTTTTCTTTTTTTTGTTGTTGTTTTTTTTTTTTATTTTTATATTTTTTTATTTAATTTTGTATTTTTTTTATTTTTTATATTTTAATTATTTGTTTATTTGTTTTTTTTTTTTTTTTTTATTTTTTTTGTATTTTTTTATTTTTTTTTTTTTTTTTTTTTTTTTTGGGGGGGGGGGGGGGGGTTTTTTTTATAACACAGAAATCAAACAACACACCCCCACCCTTTATTATATTTTATATATATTATTATATTTGTTTATATAGTATATTCTATTATTTTTTTGGGGGGGTGGTTTTATTTTTTTTTTTGTTTATAATTCGGGGGTGACATTTTTATTTTTTTTTTTTTTTTATATATT
>NW_028234438.1:15451255-15453755 GCF_977035675.1 Penaeus japonicus | reverse complement strand
ATCATTCAAATAATGGTGACATTCGTAAATAAAAATAAAAGAATAAAAACTCATTACGTAGCTTTACAAAAAAAAAAAAAAAAAAAAAAAATGACGATGAGAATGAAATAGCATTAATAACGATAATAACATCTGACATTGGCAGAACAATGAAAACATAACAATGCCATAAACAGAAGACGAAACTTGTTTTTGCACTGGTAATTAAGAACAACGGAAAAATAAGACTGATTTTGCAATCCGCTTTTCAGATATAGTCTGATTCTTGTTACACGTTTTTCCACGTTTTTAGATCCCTGTTTTTTTTCTTTTTTTTCTTCTTTTTTTTATGTGAGCTGGTTTGTCGATAGTGAGAGCAAATGTGTATACTTCGATGTATAAAGTTATGTTAATAAAAACAGATATTATTCGCACGAAAGAAAGGAATAATAGGAAGTAGAGGATTTTAAAAACGGAGAAGGAGAAATTATTCATGATGATGAGAGACGCTTGGAAACAAAAAAAAGAAAGAAAGAAAAAAAAAATGCATATGTATTTTAACGAACATGACCTCAACATATTCTCCAAAGGACGTCCTAAATAATATAAAAAGGAAGAGAAAAAAATCAATCTGATAATAGCGGCAGAATGTATACAAAAGGGATTCAAGGGAGAATGAATGCAAAACAATAAATCTAATCGAGAAATGTCATGTTTATATCAGCGCTCCCTCTGATCCCTCTGCTGGTCAACATGCAAAGTTTCCATGTCATGATATCTAAATGGAATGTTTCCTTTATCATTTATATAAATATATATATATATATATATATATATATATATATATATGTATATATATATATATACATATGTATATATATATGAATACATATATATATATATATATATATATATATATATATATATATATATATATATATATATATATGTATATATATACTTATTTATATATAACTGAATACATACATATATATATATATATATATATATATATATATATATATATATATATATATATATATTATATATATATATATATATATATATATATATATATATATATAGAGAGAGAGAGAGAGAGAGAGAGAGAGAGAGAGAGAGAGAGAGAGAGAGAGAGAGAGAGAGAGAGAGATTGATTTGATTTGATATAGTTTATTTGCAGAACAGTTTACATGCCCTGCAAAAAGCCAGGGTAAGATGTCACGCATCTATCCAAACTGGCTTAGCTTCTATTGCGTTATGGGCTAAGTCAAACACAAATCTTACATACCTGAGGGGCTGCATTATACTAGTTAACATATATACATGTTTTATCTGGTAGGTAAAAAAAAAAAAAAAAAAAAAAAAAAAAAAAAGACTTTTATATCACTGATCATGTCAAAGACAAACCAATGTCTATAGTAAAATTAATATATGGTGAACATTAAAATCTCCACAAAATAACAAAGCATCATTATGTATCATATTGTCAGGAGGTTCAGGTACCTCTGCACTATCATGCGGATTATATACATTAACAAAAATTATGGTTTTGCCATCAAGAAATAATTTAACACCGAGATATTCAGCACATGTGTCACGTTTGTCATCGATCACTTTGGATGGTATGGAGTTCTTAATATATATGCCAAGCCCTCTTGTAGAGGGATTAGCCATATTAGGTTTGTCGTAATAAGTGTATCCCGCAATTTTTGCATAGCGAGCACTAATTAGTTCAAGTAATTGTTTGTTTCAAATAATTACTTGGAGCCATCGGTCGTTATCTTATCATTTCCAAGGTCCATTATCGGATCCAAATCGACGGGCGGTGTGGGCTGTTGTCGCTCCAGGAGGGTGACCATCCTTTCCTGGAATTTAGATTGTTGGACCATTTGCTGTTGCATCATGAACATCATCTGGCCCTGCTGGTTCATCATCAGTTCCATCTGCTTAAGCAGTGTTTGCAGCATTTCCTTTATTTCACGGTTAGACTCTTGTTTATCTTGTTGCAACGCGGGCGGTGCTGGGGCTGGAGTTAGAACCGGAAGTAGAGTTGAGGTGGGCACTGGAGACTGCACTAGGGTTGAGTTTGGTGTTGCAGGAGCTGGTGCTCCTGTTGGTGTTGGTGCTGTGGATGGTGCCTGGGCTTTATTTGAAGGGATTGCCACATTCTTCTTTGGAAGAGGTGGGAAGGCCTTCACATCAGTAAGGCAAGGAGCTGGGGTGGCGTTCTTGGCAGGAAGGACTTGCTTCCTCTGATATTTCTTTTTCCTATCCTTCGGAAAATATGTACATAATGCAGAATTCGCATTATGCTCTTGGCGGCAGTTCACGCACTTCCGTGGGATATCTTGTCCTTCGGAAATCTTATCAGCGCATTCTGCGCTTGCATGAGGGAGAGCGCAGTATTGGCACCGCGGTTCGTCGCGAGGGCAAGCACGCGCTCCGTATCCCCACTTGGAGCAGTTTGAGCAAAACGGAGTGAAGGATTTGAAGACGGCACACCTAAAGGGTGCCATAC
>NW_028234438.1:15436255-15441255 GCF_977035675.1 Penaeus japonicus | reverse complement strand
CGAAGTGTAATCTCACGCCCCCCCCCTCCCCCTCCCCCTCCGTCCCTTGCAGAATCGAACAGATACCAAAACGAGATTCGCCGAATGCTAAATGACAATCTTTTTCTTGCCATTATTCTCACATTGATTACTTACACCCGTGACGATGGTAGTGATGTCCCTTCACGATGGTAGTGATGTCCCGTCACGAGGGTAGTGATGTCCCGTCACGATGGTAGTGATGTCCCGTCACGAGGGTAGTGATGTCCCGTCACGAGGGTAGTGATGTCCCGTCACGAGGGTAGTGATGTCCCGCCACGAGGGTAGTGATGTCCCGTCACGAGGGTAGTGATGTCCCGTCACGAGGGTAGTGATGTCCCGTCACGAGGGTAGTGATGTCGCGTCACGAGGGTAGTGATGTCCCGTCACGATGGTAGTGATGTCCGTCACGAGGGTAGTGATGTCCCGTCACGAGGGTAGTGATGTCCCGTCACGAGGGTAGTGATGTCCCGTCACGAGGGTAGTGATGTCCCGTCACGAGGGTAGTGATGTCCCGTCACGAGGGTAGTGATGTCCCGTCACGAGGGTAGTGATGTCCCGTCACGAGGGTAGTGATGTCCCTTCACGAGGGTAGTGATGTCCCGTCACGATGGTAGTGATGTCCCTTCACGATGGTAGTGATGTCCCTTCACGATGGTAGTGATGTCCCTTCACGAGGGTAGTGATGTCCCGTCACGATGGTAGTGATGTCCCGTCACGAGGGTAGTGATGTCCCGTCACGATGGTAGTGATGTCCCGTCACGAGGGTAGTGATGTCCCTTCACGATGGTAGTGATGTCCCGTCACGAGGGTAGTGATGTCCCGTCACGATGGTAGTGATGTCCCGTCACGAGGGTAGTGATGTCCCGTCACGAGGGTAGTGATGTCCCGTCACGATGGTAGTGATGTCCCTTCACGATGGTAGTGATGTCCCGTCACGAGGGTAGTGATGTCCCGTCACGATGGTAGTGATGTCCCGTCACGAGGGTAGTGATGTCCCGTCACGAGGGTAGTGATGTCCCGTCACGAGGGTAGTGATGTCCCGTCACGAGGGTAGTGATGTCCCTTCACGGTGGTAGTGATGTCCCGTCACGAGGGTAGTGATGTCCCGTCACGAGGGTAGTGATGTCCCTTCACGATGGTAGTGATGTCCCGTCACGAGGGTAGTGATGTCCCGTCACGACCATGCACCAGAGCTATGCCCGAGTTGGTCATGATGGAATGCCATTAACTCCTTGAAGCGAAACCGCGTATGATTCACTATAAAAATGTCTGTGATGTCTGTTAGCGTTCGGTTAATAGCGATAGATTATTTGCGCCATGTGTGAGAGAAATGGTATATAACGCTGATAACTTAATGCATCTCACTTTGTCCTTAAATATTCATTTTAGCGATAGGAAGCTGAATAAATAAATAGATAAATTCACAGATAAATAGATAGATAGATAGATACACGGATAGATAGATACACGGATAAATAGGTAGATAGATAGATACACGGATAAATAGATGGATAGAGAGATACACGGATAAATAGATGGATAGATAGATACACGGATAAATAGATAGAGAGATAGTTACACGCAGTAACCAGACAGGAAGACGGCGAGCTCTTAAACCTCTTTCCTGATCTTAGGGACGTCTCCTTAGGGCAAGCTAGAAGACCTAGCTCAGCTTGACTTATGGCCAACGCAAGGGCCTCTCTCTCTCTCTCTCATTCTTTCTCTCTCTCTCGCATTCTTTCTCTTTCTCTCTCATTCTTTCTCTCTCTCTCTCATTCGTTCTCTCTCTCTCTCTCTCTCTCTCTCTCTCTCTCTCTCTCTCTCTCTCTCTCTCTCTCTCTATCACCGCTGCAGAGACAGACAGAGTGAGAGAGAGAGAGAGAGAGAGAGAGAGAGAAGAGAGAAAGAAAGAACGAGAGAGAGAGAGAGAGAGAGATACAGACAGACAGAACACACAGACAGGCAGAGGGAGAAACAGCAAGAGCTTGTTAGTTTAATAGGTTGTCAACACTTACGGCGCCTAATATAGAATAAGTGTTTCATTAATCATAAATTCTTCACAATAGCTCCTTGCTGAAGCAATGCCTTTGCTGATGAAGAAAAAGAGATTTCTTGCTCAGGCAATTGTTATTGTTATCATTACTGTTGTTGGTGTTGTTGTTGTTATCATCAGAATTGTTATTGCTTTTATTATTGTTATCATCATTATTACGATCGTCGCTGTTGTTATTATTGTTTTTTGTTATCATCATTACTATCATCATTATCGTTATAATCATTATTATCATTATTGTTATCTTATTGTTATCATTATCATGATTATTATTATCATAATCATTATCATTATTATTATTACTATTATTATTATTATTGTTGTTATCATACCTATAATTTTTATAATTATTATTTTCATCCCTGTTATTATTTATGATATCATTGTTAGTATAACTGTTATTGATATGGCTGTTATCATTTTTATTACTATTACTATTATCATCATTCTTATACTTAAAATCATAACATTATTATCATTATCAATAGTATCATTATCATTATCATTACTATCATTATTATCATTATCCTTATTACCATTACCATCCTTATCATTATTATTGTTATGATCATTATCATTATCAGCCATTTTTATCATCCTCATTATTATCACTACCAATATAATTATCCTCTTCATTGTTATCACTAGCAGTAGTATCATTATTAGGACCGTAGTAAAGAACATGCCGTGACGAGTTACCCTTCCAGTGTTCGCAGTAAAGAAAATGGGATTCCGAAAATTAGTATTGGAACCTCGGGAATTTTCCTCGGGTGCCTTCCCCCTCCCCACAGATATACCCGTCAATATAAAGAGTTTGGTTTTGGTAGGACATCATCGTTAGTTTTATATTATATAGTATAGCGCATATTATATAATTTTATTAATATAAATGATCTCATTGTCCGGTCAAAAACAAATCTGTATCTTTTGTTTACGAGACTTAAAAGATCGATTCGTATTTCAGGATTCATTGTGTTAATTAAGTAAACATGATTCTGTCTTCGATATGATCGTTATTAATTTGTTTTAACATTCATGTTAATGATTTTATGACTATAAAAGACCTATTATGGGAAAATAATAGAGTGAATTCCAAGCATGACTTTTTTTTAATATGATGACGTAATTATAGACAACACATGATATTTGTATGTGGTACTTGCTAATTTTTTCGAATGATTTGAAATGTCCATATTGTCTATCCAAATTCAAAGAATGGCTGGTTCATCATTATGCGTTAGTGACAATTGCTGTGTAGTAATGATTAACATATCTGTGTTTACCTTGCAAACTAATGCGATTTATAAAATAAAACAATGTAATTAATAGCTGATAATGATTATAGAAAAACAAACAAAGTAGGCTTATTGTGAATGAACCATGAAATATAATAAATAAAATTATATTTACCTTCAGTAGTTGGCTTTCCATGTTTCAATTGCGCGCCCTCAGGTGTTGTTTACATCGATCAAGGCTACCAATATCGTCCGATCTCTACGTCTCATTATAGAAAGATAAACAAAGTCGGTTTTTTTTGTGAATGAAATATAATAAATGAAATTGTATTTCTGTTTCAATTACGCGCCCTCAGGTGTTGTTTACATCGTTCAAGGCTACCAATATCGTCCGATCTATACGTCTCATTGAACAGGTTGGCATCACTGACAACCAAACCCAACGACACACGCTCTTTACTATCAAACATGCGGGCGGGTTCTTTACTACGGGTCTTATTATCATTATCACTACCATCATCATTATCATTACTAACATTCTTGTTATTATTATCATTACTATCACCATAATTACTATCATTATTATCATCATATTCATTATTACTACTATCATTATCATCATTACTACCATCATTATTATAATTATCATTAGAAAAACATAGTTTTTATGGTTATCTTTGTTAAAATCATTATCATGATTATCTTTTTATGCACCATTTATTTACGATGGAGAATATTTTGTTTGAAAATATTGACTGGCACGGAGGAGGAGGAAGGAGAGAGAGAGAGAGAGAGAGAGAGAGAGAGAGAGAGAGAGAGAGAGAGAGAGAGAGAGAGAGAGAGAGAGAGAGAGAAGAGCGGAGAGGGGAGCGAGAGCAGAAGGCGTAGACGAATAAGATGAGTAGTAGAATGATGAGAGAGAGAGAGAGAGAGAGAGAAAGAAATTGATAGATAAATAGACCCTATGTGGTTTATATATCTTATTTTCTAACATAATGCACTCCTCATATCCAAATGATTATAACTATAATTATTCCAAATTATCAATATATACATTTTTTTTTCTTTTAAATACCCATTAACACGGTAAATACTTCATTATAATAATTCATTATACAATACCACATACACATATACATTCAATACACGTTAGCATACCATCCCATCCTATCACCATAGATACGACAAACTCCTCTTACCATGAGATTAGTAGTTAGTCTTGGATCAATGTCTTTCAATATCATGGAAGCAACACAGTCACCCCTTGTGCCTCTGTCTCTCTCTCTCTTACATGACCTGGACTTTATTCCGTCATGTTAGATATATCTTTTCATCTGCAAGTACCTCTTTATCTGCAAATTACGTTATATAGATGAAGTACCTTTTTATCTATAAGGTGCGTTATTTAAAGGAAGTGCCTCTTTATCTGCAAGTACCGTTATATAAAGGAAGTACTTCTTTATCTGTATGTACCGTTATATATAGGAAGTACCTCTTTATCTCCAAGTACCGTTATATAAAGGAAGTACCCCTTTATCTCCAAGTACCGTTATATAAAGGAAGTGCTTCTTTATCTGTATGTACCATTATATATAGGAAGTACCTCTTTATCTTTAAGTACCGTTATATATAGGAAGTACCCCTTTATCTCTAAGTACCGTTATATAAAGGAAGTACGTTTTCATCAGCAA
>NW_028234438.1:15429168-15436155 GCF_977035675.1 Penaeus japonicus | reverse complement strand
CCACCACACCAACAAAAACAAAACAAAAAACAAAAACAAACAAACAAACAAACAAACAACAATACCAAAGCTAAAAAAAAAAAAAAAAAAAAAACATACCAAAAAATACCAAAACCATTAAAACCAACACAAAAGACAAAAGCTGCAGACAACCCACATCAACAGATTGCAAAGCCTGTCTTCCTTGGCCATGATGCTCCAGGACCACAAGCCAGAAACCCTAATACTAAAAGGCTTTGCGTTCTTAAAGCCTAAGAGAGCAGGTCGGAGGCACAGCTTTAGCGTCTCGTGACTGAGTGTTGCGGGTGATGCGTTTGTGGATATAGATATACTGAGAGAGAGAGAGAGAGAGAGGGGGGGGGGAGGGGGGGGGGAAGAGAGAGAGAGGGGGGGGGGGGAGGGAGGGGAGAGGGGGGGGGGGGGGAGGAGAGAGAAGGTAGGGGGGAGAGTTTGGAGAGCTAGGAGGAGGAGGGATAGGAGTAGGAGAGGGAGAGTGAGAGGGGGGGGGAGGGAGAGGAAGAGAAGAGAGGAGCAGGTGAGGAGAGTGAGAGGGGGAGGGAGGAGAGGAGGGGGAGGAGAGGGGGAGAGAAGAGGGAGGGGGGGGAGAGAGAAGAGGGAAGAGAGGGAGAGAGAGGGAAGAGGGGAGGAAGGGAGGAAAGGGAGAGGGAAGAGCGGGAGAGAGAAGAGGGGAGAGATGGGAGGAGAGAGTGAGAGAGGATGAGAGAGGAGAGACGAGAGAGGGAAGCGGCACGCAGCACGTCCTCTAACAGAGGGATGAGGAGAGAGGAGCGGGGCGGGAAGAGGGGGAGGGGAGATGAGAGAGGGGAGGGGAGGAAGTGAGCAGGGGAGAGAGAGAGAAGGGAGAGAGGCGAGGAGAGGGATGCTTGAGAGGAGAGAGGAGAGAGAGAGGATAGAAAGAGAGGAGAGAGGAGGAGAGAGAGAGGAGAGTGAGAGAAGAGAGAGAGAGAAAGAGAGTAGAGAGAGGAGAGATTAGGGATGGGAGAGGAAGGAAGGAGAGGAGAGAGAGAGAGAGAGAGAGCGAACGAGAAGCGCGAGAGGCTCGAGAGAGAGAGAGAGAGAGAGAGAGAGAGAGAGAGAGAGAGAGAAAGAGAGAGAGAGAAATAAAGAAAGAGAGAGAGAGAAATAAAGAAAGAGAGAGAGATAAACAAAGAGAGAGAGAGAGATAGAGAAAGAAAGAAAGAAAGAGAGATAAATAAAGAGAGAGAGAGAGAGCGAAATAAAGAGAGATAGAGAGAGAGAGAAAGAGAGAAAACGGCCATGTATAAAAAGCAAGAGCGTAAATAGTGCCACAATATATGATATGTAATCAAGGCCTGGATAATACATCGTCATCAGAATTATGTCATTTTGATGAATATGTAATATCGAAACGTTAATTACATATCTTGTATTGCGGAATTTTCGGAATTATTTATTTTCATTTATACCTTTTCATACCTTTTATCTATTTATGTTTATTTATCTATGTATATATTCTTTTTTATTTGGGATGGAATAATGCCAAATCGTAAATCACAGGTTTGTTTCACAATTAAAGTAATTAGTAAAAAAAAGAATAATTTCCTCTTCCTGGAGAAATCACCTTTATGACTCTCATTCACTCTCATGTATGATATGAGCAATGGAATTTGATATCAATTATCACCTAAATAATTCGTATTTCAATTAAAGAAACATTTTTTTTTTGACAGCCTTTCATACTAAACAACATATATATTTTTTTAGGTTCGTCAGTGGCGCGAAATTCAGAAGAAAAAAAAAAGATACGAGCATAATTCTTTTTTCAACAACTCATTATCTAAAACTAGAAAATTAAGGCAAAAAAAAAAAAAAGATAAATAAATACACATGATTTACATAAAAACAATCATCGTAATAAGTAAGAACATAAACATAAAGACTATATGGAGGTGTACTCTGGACACTTCAGTCAGATGCTAATCAAAGATGCATAAAACGATGCTCACTTTATGGGCCTTCGTAAAGTTTTACAGGGGCGGAACGTTCTCCAGATGTTTAGGGTACTCTCTCTCTCACTCATTCTCTCTCTCTTTATTTATTTATTTTCTTTATTTCTCTCTCTGTGTTTTTCTCTCTCTCTCTGTTTTTTTTTTTTTTTTTTTTCTTCTCTCGCTCTCAGTTTTTAACTCTTTCTCTCACTCATAACTCATCCCTCTCTCCCCTCCCCTCTCTCTCTCTATTCCTCTCTCTCTCCCTGTTTCTCTCTCTACCTCTCTCTCTCTTGTTTCTCTCCTCTCTGGTTTCTCTCTCTCTTGTTTTCTCTCTCTCCTTTGTTTCTCTTCTTCCTCTCTCTTCTCTTAATATGTCTCTCTCTCACTACATTCTCTCTCCCTCTCTGTTTCTCTCTTTTTCTCTCTCCTAAGTCCTCATTCGCTTTCTCTCTCTCCTCAAATTCTCTCTCCTCTCTGTTTCTCTTCTCTCTCTCTCTCTCACCTCATTTCTCTCTCTCTATCTCTTGTTTCTCTCGTCTCTCAGTTTTTTCTTCTCTTTGTTTCTCTCTCTCTTTGATTTCTCTCTCTCTGGTCTCTCTCTCTCTCTCTCAGCTCTATTCTCTCTCTCTATTTTCTCTCTCTGATTCTCTCTCTCTACTTGTTTTATCTCTCCTCTCTTTTCACTCTCTCTTGTCTCTCTCTATGTCTCTTTGATTTTTCTCTCAGTCTTCTCTCTCGCTTCTTCTCTCTCCTCCACTCTCTTCTCTCTCATTCTCCGCTTTTTATCTCTTCTTCTCTCGTGGTTTTTCTCTCTCTCTCTCTCTCCTCTCCTTTTTCTCTCTATGTCTTCTCTTCTGTTTTTTACCCCCCTCCTCTATTATTTATCTATTTCTTTCTTTTTCTATTATCATCTATTATCTACCTGTAGAACTCCATTCCTACCTCCTCTTTCTTCCTCTCTCTCTCTCTGTGCTCTCTCATTTTCTCTACCCCCCCCTTTCTCTATATATATTTATCTATCTTTATATCTATCTATCAATTATCTATCTATCTTACCTTTCCCTTCTCTTCTTTCTCTCTCTCTCTCTCTTCCTCCTCTTCTCCCTCTCTTTTCCTCTCTCTCCTCTCTCTCTCTCTCTCTCTCTTCTCTTCTCCTATCTTCTACTCTCTTCTCTTCTCCTCTCTCTTCTCTTTTCCCTCTACTTCTCTTATCTCTCTCTCTTTCCTGTTCTATGTATCCGTATCATATCTGTATGCATATCTACATCTATCTATCTATCCATCTCTATACATACATATATTCACAAACAAACACATCTGTATGTATCTGTCCTTGTTAGACACAAACAAACACATAAAACAAGGATAATCAAATAAATATACAAACAACAACAAAAAATAATTACTCAACCAACGTCAAGGAATAAAATGAAGGAATACCGAAACTAAGCCACTTGTTAAATCTTTACATAATTCAACTTAATCAAGAAAGTCGATGAATATTTCATGTACTGCTGGTTCCACCAGGAGGGTGGGGGGGGGGGGGTGGGGTTGGAGGGGGGGGGGTGGGTGCGGGGAGTGGGGGTATGGGGGTGGGGTGGGGTGGGGGAGTGGGAAGGAATGGGGGTTGGGGGTGGGGGCGGGGAGTGGGAAGTCTGGGGGTATGGGAGCATGGGAGTATGGGTGGGTGGAGGGGGTGGGGTGGGGTGGGGTGGGGAGATAGAAGCTTGGAGGGTACGGGGGCCAGGTGGGTGTAGGGGAGGGGAGGGGAAAGGGGGGGGGTTACATAAGATTACACTCCCCGTGAGCGATTTTGGGCTTACAGTTATATTTTGATATCTCTGAGCTTGTTTGTTTTTTTCTTTCTTTCTTTCTTTCTTTGATTTCTTTCTTCTCCTTCGTTGTTTGGACGAGGTTGTGTAAGGAGGGGGAGGGAGGTGGTGGGAGGGGGGAGGGAGGAAGTGTTGCTGGAGGGAAAGGGAGGGGTTTTAAGGAGGGGGAGGGGGTGAGGGGGGAGTGTTGCTGAAGGGGTATAGCTGGAGGGGCAGGGGTATAGGGGGGGGGAGCGGGCGAGGAGGGGAGGGGGGAGAGGGGGGAGGAGGGGAAATCTATGCGTGGAGGTGCTATAGCTAGAGGGAGAGGGGGGGGGGAGGAAGTGGGTGGAGGTTTGGGGGGGGGGTGGGGGGCGGGTTAGGGGGGGTGGGGGGGGATGGGGGTGATTTTGGGGGCTTGCGAGTCGTGAGAGTGCTGGGGGGGGGGGGATGGGGGGCGGGGGGGGGGGTGGGGGGGGGTGGGGGTGGGGGGGGGTGGTGGGGGGTGGTGGGGGTGGGTGTAGGGGGGGGGGGGTGGATAGGTACTAGGGGAGGAGAGGGGGAGGAAGGAAGGGGGAGGGGCGGGGGGAAGGGTTGCTATATCTAGGGGGAGGGGGTATTGGGGGCATATGGGGAGGGGATAGAGCTGGAAGGAGAGGAAGCGCCGGTTGTATTATTGCTGCTGGGGGGGGGGTAGGTGGTTTGGGGGTTAGCTTAGGGAGGGGGGGTACGGGGGTAGGGTGGGGGGGTAGATTAGGGAGGGTGGAAAAAAAAATAAAAAGGGAAGGAAAGGCTGAGGGGGAATAGGGTGGAGAGGGTGGGATAAGGTAAGGAAAGGGGGAGAGGAGGTCAGGAAAGGGGGAGGGGGGGAAGGCGGGGCCAGGGAGGCTATTACTTGTGTGTGGGGGGGGGGTAGGGGGGGGGGGCCTCTCTTCCTTGTGTTCTAGGGGGGGGTTTTAAGGACGGGGGTTAGGTATAGAGTTTAGGGGGGGAAGGATCCTTGGGGGAAGGAGAAGAGGCATTTGCTGAGGGAGGGGAGGGGAGGGAAGGGAGGGGAGCAGGCATTATCATAGGAGGGAATGTGGGGGGGGGGGGGGGGGGGGGGGAGATGGCTACAAACAGATGAGAGATAGGGAGGGGGGGGGGGGGGGGGGAGATGGGGAGGGGGGGGGGGGGGGGGGGGGGGGGGGAGATGGCTACAACAAGAGGGGACAAGAGGGGTACTGATAGAGGGGAAAGGGAATATAAGGGTATCTCTGCCATGGCATAGGGTAAGAGGAGGAGGAGAAGGAGGAGGAGGAGAAGGAGGAGGAGGAGAGGAGGAATTGGGGGGGTGGGGGTGGGGGGGGGGGGGGGGGGGGAAATAATGGATTGGGGGATTCGGGGGGGGAATAGAATAGGGGGGATAAGGGTTGGCATGGGGGGAAAATAAGAATATGGGGGGGGAAATAAAATATTTACTAAGATTTTTATTTCATATTATTCACTGTTAATTAATTCACCTCCAAGGAATGTATATCCTCATCTGGCAAAAAAAAAAAAAAAAAAAAAAAAAAAAAAAAAAAAAAAAAAAAAAAAAAAAAAAACGAAGAATGAATATTTTTTCTCTTTCTTTAAATCAGATGTTTATTTTGTAATAATCAATTACAACTTAAAGAAATGAAATTGTATTGTTGATAGAAGAAAAAAAAGGTCTGACAATGCTCAAATATGTGTAGGCGTATAGTGTTTGCGTAAGATCGGGTGAATGGGCGTGATTGTGTTTATGTATACGTTTAAATACGTACATATTTGTATATATATATATATATATGTATATATATATATATATATATATATATATATATATATATATATATATATAATCTTCATCTATTTTTTCTTTTTTTTTTACATGTCTGTATGTGCATAACGACACATACGTTTGTGTTTACGTGCGTGCGTGTGTGTGTGTATTATGTGAATCTATAAGTGAGTGTATGTACTGACTGAAAGTATGTGTGCGTGTGTTTGTGACATGGTCAACAATAATTATGATAATAACAATAATTATCATCAACATCATTATAAGAGAGCAGCTACAGTGACAGCAAAGAGTGGTCGAATCTCTGCGTTCACTAAAGAGCTTCACAAAAACAAGTGACGGTCCTTTCTCTAGCGAACGACCCCGTAGCGCCAGGGTGTAGTCTTTGTAGCGTTACAAACGTATTTCTTTTATAGTAATTGTTGTTTTGCGGATGTTTTTTTTTTTTTGTTTTTTTTTTGTTTTTTGTTTTGTTTTGTTTTTTTTTTGTTTTTTGTTTTGTTTTCTAGGTTAGAGAATGGTGTAAACTGATGGGAATTAGATTTAGAAATTTACATTCGTTTTGTCGGTTGTTGTATAGTTGTGATTTATATATGATCGAGAAGTAAAAGATTCCGTTAGTCATTCTCGAATACTTATAACTTAATTCCTTCAGATGTGGGAATAGTCTAAAGTGTGAATACTTTACTTTGCAAATTTAGACTTTCTGTTGAATTGTATCTTTTCTTGGTTTTGTTCATGTCTTTTTGCTGTGAGACCTGCAGCTTCAACTTCTAAATTGTTTATATATCTGCGAGGGGGTAATAAATTCTTCTGAAAAATGTAGGCCCTCTCCTACCAAGAGGTCCAGCATGTTTATTTTTGATGTGTGTCTGTTGATGAAAGCTATTTTTGTGTTGAGGTTTTCAAGTATACATAATAGCGAGCACGGATCACCACATGACCACAGATAACTGCATATCCTGAGGTATGCTGACCACGACCCAGTATGCACGTATAAGTTAGGGAAGGAAGGGTTGGGAATATCACAGAAACGTGGAAGAATAGCGTAATGAGACGGTAAGTCCGTTTTAAACGCGCCGAAACTCTGTGAGCACAAAACGCCAGTTCATAATGTAATACGGACACACCAATCATAGGAAATTATGCAACATACTTGGAATAATGAGCAGCGAATGTCACAAGTAGAGACAATTATTCCATATATATTGCGTGTTCTCCTTTGACACTGTCACCGTGTTTGTGGCAAACCTGGTTGAGCAGAATCTTGCATAGCCTTTCACAATAGCCTTCTGCAAAGGGAATATCTTTTAACCATTTTTATCACGTAATCAAGTAATATCATTGCAGTCATGGGTATTTTTTCACATGCCTCATAGTCACCATACCAACCTATAGG
>NW_028234438.1:15394168-15404168 GCF_977035675.1 Penaeus japonicus | reverse complement strand
TATTTACATATGATATGGTTATATTATATATAAAATATATATATAATATATATATATATCTCTAAGTATCTAAGTTATAAATATATATATATATATATATATATATATATATATATATATATATAAATATTGTGTGTGTGTGTGGTGTGTGTGGAGTGGTGTGGTGTGGTTGTTTGTGTGTGGTTTGTGTGTTTGGTGTGTTATAGTAATATAATATATAATATATGTATAACACACCACACACACCAACCTCACACACACACACACACAACACAACTTATCATCAACTTTTTTTTTTTCTTTTTCTCGTGCTCTTTTGAAATATTTGACATAATCCTTTATTCTCCACTTTGTTCATTTGTTGTTGTTTTTTCCCCCTTCTACAACTGTTTTTGTTTGTTTGTTTTTACACATGGAAGAGCCGCTTCAAATCTTCCTTGTTGTGCTTTATTTTTGTTGCAGTTATTGCTTTCCTCTTTTTTGTATTATTGTTATTTTTCCTAATTTCCATTTTCCCCTTTTCTTTCCCCTTCCTACGTTTTATTTTCCATTTTTCATACCCAAAGGATTGACGAAATGAGAAAAAATAACCAGCGTACTTTTACATTTTATATTTTAGGTTTATTTAACAATTCTCCATTCATCTGTGTACAACACACTCTTCCACTTGGGTAAATAAAATCTTCAAACGATATAAATTTTCACTGAGAACCAAGTTCCTGTGAGAATTAACTCTTTTTTGTGTTTTTTCGTGTTTTTTTTTTCATGTATGTCCATACCGTTCACAAAGATCTGTTGTGTTACTGAGTGTAATACTTCTTATAACGTTTTTTTTTTTTTTTTTTTTTTTTTTTTTTTTCCTTTTTGTACACAGCCATTTTACACTCTTATATATATATCATTTCTTTCATAATTATTGTTGTAGAAAATGGAAAGAAACGACAAAAAAAAAAAAATGCACCTTAATATAATATAAACTTATGTGATATACTCAAGGATATGATATCAGAGAATCAGGGATATGACAAAAAAAAAAAATATATCAAAAATGGCCATTTAAAAAAATGACATGATACATTTCACTGATGGTTGTAGATTGTACGTGAGGCTGAGGAAAGTTGAATTCCTATCTGTCATAAAAAAAAAAAAAAAAATACTCGCAGATATATCATGTCTTATATAATAAACATCACCAAAACCGATATACCAGAGAGTATAATTTTTTTCTTGTTCGTTAAACGCAGCTGAGACAACTAAAGTAATCAGCTTAACCATGTAAAAAATATATTGAATTCAAAAAGACTAGAATTGTTTCCATTGTTACATAGTCAGACACGAGATAATCGTTTCAAGTGTTTTCGGAGATCGACGAGCACATTTAATGTATTATTACTATGATATATACATACGCGCCTGCACAAACAAGCACACTTACTCAGACACACATGCAAACAGCTTCTCTCTCTCTCTCTTACAGACAAACACAAACATACACATACGTATATCTCTCTTTTTTCTTCTTCTTCTTCTCTCTCTTACTCTCTCTCTCTCTCTCTCTCTCTCTTTCTCTCTCTCTCTCTCTCTCTCTCTCTCTCTCTCTCTCTCTCTCTCTCTTCCTCTCTCTCTCTCTCTCTCTCTTCTCTCTCTCTCTCTTTCTCTCTTTCTTCTCTCTCTCTCTCTCTCTCTCTCTCTCTCTCTCTCTCTCTCTCTCTCTCTCTCTCTCTCTCTCTCTCTCTCTCTCTCTCTCTCTCTCCTTTTCTCTCTCTTTCTCTCTCTCTCTCTCTCTCTCTCTCTCTCTCTTTCCTTTTCTCTCTCTTTCTCTCTCTGTCTGTCTCTCTCTCTCTTCCTCTCACCCGTATGAAAGCAAGCACATTGATGCATAGCTTTACACACCAAAGCCAATAAACTCGCTATAAAGCTTGTGAGTCCATGAAAGAACGAGATGAGGAACCACAAAAGGGGCAATACAGACATCGACATGCTAGTTCGCATCGTCTCGGCTTGGCTGATATACATACACAATGTTGCTTGTTCACACACTCTCGAAATGCGTCCACATACAGACACAGACGCACACACACGCACACACACGCACACTCACACATGCTAGCGTATGTACCTCATGTACACACAAAGTCACATCATCAACTGTGGAGAAGCGTAAGTGATTTTTCATTAAAGGCTTATCTATTCATCAAATAGATAACAAAACTTTCCTTTTTTTGTGGTATCACTGTCTATGCTTTATATATATTATACATCAACAAGTAATTATGCATAACACTGAGTGTGCCTCTGATCACACACCTGTCGAACTGATGACGTAACCATAGATTTGGTTCCCCCCCACCCCCCCGTGACAGATAGGGCGGGGGGGGGGAGTAAGGCCTAAACAAATACACGTGCCAGATTCCTCTAATCTAGTATGAGCTACTTTCTTTGTCCCCTTTTTTTATTATGTTGAAGCCTCGACTAATCCTTTTTTATTGTTTTATTTTTTATGGTTTATTTATTACACGTCTACACGAGGCCACAAGAACTGTGCAGTTGCGACGTCCCTCTACAAGCTGCGGGTGGCGACGCCGGCCAAACCGAGCGGGGCGAGGGCTGCGAGCGCCTCCTAGTCGGCGTAGCAGCTGTAGCTGGAGAGCGACGGCTGCATCTGGATGTCCTCGATGGCCACCAGCTTCTCGAGGGGCACGAGCGCCATCTCGCCCTGCGGCTCCACGGTCGTCGGGAGCGCCGCGTAGTCGTCGCGGATGATCTTCTTCCTCTTCTCGGGCTTGGTGCGCTTGAACACGTACGAGAGGCTCTGCGCGCGCTTCAGGAACTTCATGGGGGGCTTCCGGCGCGCCGGGCCCTCCTTGGCCTCCTCCTTGCTCGGCGACGGCGTCTGCTCGAGCGAGTGCGCGCGCGGCGTGCCGGCGTCCTTGGACTCCTCCGTCGGGGGCGTCGGCGACCGGCTGCCGGCGCTCTGCTCGGGCGTGCCCTCGCCCTCCTCGCTGATGTGGCTCCGCGAGTCGTCCGAGAAGCGGATCAGCGCCGACGAGTCCGAGACGCACTCGACGGAGCGCGACGACAGGTGCGTCCCGTACGAGAAGTCCGGCTTCTCGAGGAGGCGCGACCGCGGCTTGATGGGCCCGAGGACGCGCTCGCTGTCGGGCGAGAACCTGAAGAGCCTGTTCCTGTTGTCCATGGTGGCCGGGGCCGACAGCAGGGGCAGGCTGTCGAAGGGCTTGGCCACGAGGTCCTCCTCCGAATCGTTGGACTCGGCGCTCTCCTGGTTCATGATCCGGTGGATGCGCGGCACGCGATGGTGCACGCGCTCGCACGCAGACACGCTCCGGCCGAGGCGCACGATCGGCCGCGCCTTCGCGCCCTCGAAGCTCTCGAGCTCGCGCATTCTCAGGTCTTCCTCCTTCCTCCCGTCGCGCTCGGACCCCGCCGCCGCTCTCGCCTCGGCCGACGTCGTCTCCGACGCCACGCTTCGGTTCTCGGCCTCGATGTCGGTGGGAGACAGAACCTCGTCTTCGTCTATGGTGCTGGCCGGCGACGTCTTGAAGGATCGTCTCCTGGAATACATAATGTCCGTCTGGGCACTGCGATCCACATACTCAGTAGTAGACGTTATCGAATGCCCAAACAAGTACCTGCTGGGTTAAGACAGAACGGGTGAAAGGTTAACTCGCCTCGCATCAGGTCAGACCAAATTCATTGGAAAAAATAAAGGAGCGGAAAATATTTTCTTTTATTTGTTAATTAAAAAAAAGGATGCTGGAAAAAAGTGTGGAAGGAAAAACTACAACGATGAAGGAAGGGAGGAGGCAGAGGAGGGATAAAATTGGATGTTAATGTGCTTTAAAAATTCTACAGTAAAAACTGAAATCAACTAGATACTCGCTCAAGCTTATGATACATAAGAGGAATACAAAAAGAGAGAGAAAAGCAAGAACAGTATTAAGAAAAGAGAGAAAAGAAAGAAAGAAAAAAAAACAAAAAAAAAAACAGAAGAACAACAAAAAGAAAAAAAAAAGGTAGAAGAAAGAAGCAGAACCCAGAAGCAAAAAAAAAATAAAAAATCAAAAGACGAACAAGAAGAAAGAAAAAAAAAGAAAGAAAGAGAAGAAGAAATGCCGCGCACTCGCCCACCAAAGAGCCAAGAAGAAAATCACACAACGAGAAAGAGGAAGGAAGTGTTAGAGAGGACGCCCATGTTAGCTCACCTAGGGGAGGGTGACTGGGATTCCTCACGTGTTGGGGGAGAGTTGGAGGTGGAGAGTCGCCGAAGGGCTTCACGACGCTGGAACTCGACCTTCGCCATCTCCGTCGCCACCCACGCCGGGATGTCGGGAATCACGTAACTGATGCCGTACTTCAGGGCGATCATGGCGTGCTGGGGGGGAGATGGGGGGGGAGGGGGAGAGGGGGCGGTGAGTTATGATTATCTGTCTGTCGATATATTTCTCTGTCTGTTTTCTTTTTTTTTTTTCTCTCTCTCTCTCTCTCTCTCTCGCTCTTTCTCTCTCTATTTCTCTATCTATCTATCTATCTCTCTTTCTCTCTCTCTCTCTCTCTCTCTCTCTCTCTCTCTCTCTCTCTCTCTCTCTCTCTCTTTCTCTCTCTCTCTCTCTCTCTCTCTCTCTCTCTCTCTCTCTCTCTCTCTTAATGACCTCTCTCTTCTCTCTCTCTCTCTCTCTCTTAGCCCTCTCTCATCTGTGTTATGCTTCATATATATATATATATATAAAAATATCTATATATATATATAATATATATACTTATATATATATCTATATGTGTGAGTTATGGTGGTGTGGTGTGGTTGTGTGTGTGGTGAGTGTGTGTATGTGTGTGTGTTGTATGTATGTGTGTGTGTTGTGTGTGTGTGTGTGTGTGTTGTGTGTGTGTGTGTGTGTGTGTGTGTGTGTATGTATGTAGTGTGTGTGTGTGTGTGTGTGTGTGTGTGTATGTATGTATGTGTGTTGTGTGTGTGTGTGTGTGTGTGTGTGTGTTTGTGTGTATGTGTGTTGTGTGTGTGTGTGTGTGTGTGTATGTGTGTGTGTGTATGTACATACATATGTATATATCCATACACACATACACACACACACAAACACAAATACATAAACACGCATACACAGAATATAAATTTGTATCCCTCATATATCTGAAATGAGTTTATGAACTACTATTGCATAATTCACCAATTTTGACTAAAATATATTTGATAGCAATACTCTCCAATGACCTAATTGCTCTTGCACTATAATTTATCTATTCTAAAACATGAAATTAACGAAGTTAGATCCTATTCTTTTAAATTGATATATAGATGAATCTGAATCTACCATGATGAGAGTGATGAATTAACCATGAGTTGCCATGTGAATTAACACAGCACTTACCTCCAGCACAATGATGAGCAATATAGTATGAGCTGTTGACATTTCTGGGAACATTCGGTGCACTTGCCCGGACAAGCCTATCAACATGCAATTGACCATGATGCCTAGGACACCCATCAGCTCCATTGCATCCTGGAAGGAATGCAAGTCGAGATGTCAGATTTATTATCATATATATTTTTGTTCATATATAAATAGGTGTGCATGTGTATATATCTGTCTATATTAACAGCATAACATGACTAACATTTAGAGATAAAAGAAATTCATAATACTATTTTAAGATAACATCGCCACTAAAATCACATAAAACAAGCCAGTAAAACAATGGAGATGATTATTGTTTGTGATTATTGTATTGTGTATTTCTTAGAAGGAATTTAATTTAATAAAATGGCCCGGCTTATCAATAAATACAAACCCACAACCATCATACATCACACCCACGCCTCTTACTCCCATCTAAGTACAGTTATCTCCTTTAGTCCTCACCCACACCCCAGCCCACTTTCTCATCCCACCCAAACCCTCTCACCCACTTTACCCTAATATCACATTCCTCACCTAAACCTGTCGCCTTAATTAAACTAACTTATTTCCATCTAAACCCACTCACCCATACCGATTCCAACCTCACACGCACCTGTACCTCTCTCAAAAACCCACTTAACCCTAACCTACATCTATTGCCCAACTCAATCCAACCCACCAGTCACCCAACCCACCAGTCACCCAACCCACCATTCACCCAACCCACCACTCACCCAACCCACCACTCACTTCTCCCTCACCCACTCACCAAGCCCCATCAATCCCCAACCCAATCCCTCTATCCTCAATTCCACCCTAATCCCAATCACCCACCCACAACCCAATCCCCTCCACAGACCCAAATCCCACATCCCTACAACCCAATCCCTCACCCACAACCCAATCCCTCACCCACAACCCCCATCCCTCACCCACAACCCAATCCCTCACCCACAACCCAATCCCTCACCCACAACCCAATCCCTCACCCACAACCCAATCCCTCACCCACAACCCAATCCCTCACCCACAACCCAATCCCTCACCCACAACCCAATCCCTCACCCACAACCCAATCCCTCACCCACAACCCAATCCCTCACCCACAACCCAATCCCTCACCCACAGCCAAATCCCTCACCCACAACCCACAACCCAATCCCTCACCCACAACCCAATCCCTCACCCTCACCCACAACCCAATCCCTCACCCACAACCCAATCCCTCACCCACAACCCAATCCCTCACCCACAACCCAATCCCTCACCCACAACCCACTCCCTCACCCACAACCCAATCCCTCACCCACAACCCAATCCCTCACCCACAACCCAATCCCTCACCCACAACCCCCAAAAAACAAAAACCCACAAATCCCTCCCACAACCAACCCAATTTTCCCCTCCCAACCCAATCCCAACCCAAACCCAACCACAACCCAATCCCCCACCCACAACCCCATCCCTCACCCACAACCCAATCCCTCACCCACAACCCAATCCCTCACCCACAACCCAATCCCTCACCCACAACCCAATCCCTCACCCACAACCCAATCCCTCACCCACAACCCAATCCCTCACCCACAACCCAATCCCTCACCCACACAACCCAAAAAAACCCCCCCCAAAAAAAAAAAAAAAAAAAAAATTCCCCCCCCCCCCCCCTCACCCACAACCCAATCCCTCACCCACAGCCAAATCCCTCACCCACAGCCAAATCCCTCACCCACAGCCAAATCCCTCACCCACAACCCACAACCCAATCCCTCACCCACAACCCAATCCCTCACCCTCACCCACAACCCAATCCCTCACCCACAACCCAATCCCTCACCCAATCCCTCACCCACAACCCAATCCCTCACCCACAACCCAATCCCTCACCCACACAACCCAATCCCTCACCCACACAACCCAATCCCTCACCCACAACCCAATCCCTCACCCACAACCCAATCCCTCACCCACAACCCAATCCCTCACCCACAACCCAATCCCTCACCCACAACCCAATCCCTCACCCACAACCCAATCCCTCACCCACAACCCAATCCCTCACCCTCACCCACAACCCAATCCCTCACCCTCACCCCCAACCCAATCCCTCACCCACACCCCAATCCCCACCCACAACCAACCCACCACACCCCCCACCCAACCCAATCCCCACCCACCAATCCCTCACCCACAACCCCCCACACCAACCCAATCCCTCACCCACACCCCAACCTCAACCCAACCCCACCCTCACCCAACCCCACCCCACAACCCACCCACCCATCAACCCACCCCAACCCACACACCAACCCCACCCAAACCCACCCACCACCACCCCACAAAAACCAATCCCTCAACCCCAACCCAACCCCCCCACAACCCAATCCCTCACCCGCAACCCACCCTCACCCAAACCCAACCCCACCCAACAACCCAACCCTCACCAAAACCCCACACCCTCACCCACAACCCAACACAAAACCCAACCCAACCCACACAAAAACCCACACAACACCCCAACCCAACCACCCCCAAAAATTAATACAACCCCCCCCCCACACCCAAACCCCACCACAAACAACCACCCCCAATCCACCCACCACACCCCCACCCAAACCCCACACCCTCCCTAACCCAACCCAAACACCCACCACCCAACACACCACCACCACCACACACCCACACCCAACACACCCACAACCCCCACTCCAAAACCCACCCCACCACAACCCACCCCACCCACATACCCACACCCACCACCACCCCACCCCAACCACCACCCCCCCCCAACACACCCCAACCCCACACCCAACCCCACACCACACCACTACCACCCCCACCCCACCCAACCACCACCCACCCACCCCACAATACACCCCAACCAACCACACAACAACCAAAACCCCCCCCCAACCCAATCCCAATTCAAGCCCACACCACTAAACCCCCCCACACACCACCCACCACCACACCACACAACCCCCACACACCCCCCCAACCACCCCCACCCACACACCACCACCCCAACCCCCACACCACACACCACCCACCCCCCCCCCCAACACCACCCCAAATAAGAAAACCCCACACCCCCCCCCAAACCCACCCAAACCCCCACACCCACCCTACCCACCCAACTTCCTCCCCCCCAAAAAAACCACCACAAAACCAACCCCCCCACACCAATCACACCCCCACAACCCCAACCCCCAACACACACACACCACCCCCATACCACAAACAACCCCCCCCCACCCACCCACACACACCCCCACCCCAAACCCCACCCCAAACCACACCCACACCCACACCCCAACCCCACCAACCCCCACACCCCCCCCAACCCCCCACCAACACACACCCCCACCCCCACCACCACACCCACACCCACCCACAACCCCACCCACCCACCAACACACCACCCAACACAACCCACCCCACCAAACACCAACACCACCACCCACACACACCCACAACCTATCACATACCACACCCCACCACCCCATCAACCTACCACACCCCCACATACCCCCACCCACACAACAACTCCCACCACCCAACCCTAACCCCCCCCCACCCAACCCCCCACCCCCACCCCAATCACACCCTCCCTCCCCACCCACACCCCAACACCCACACATCCCCACACCATTCCACCCCCCCCCCACCCCCCACACCCACCCACACCCCCCCCACCCATCCCACAACCCATTCCACCACCCACACTCATCACCCCACCCCACCTCCCCACCACTAACAACCACACCCCCACCCCAACATGTCTAACTTTATTCATTTATATAGAGCAAAGGAAACGGTTTTCTTTTTGGTTTTCGGCTTCTGCAGAAGTACTCTCCCAAACGCACACATCCATACACACATCCGCACACACATCCACACACACATCCGCACACACATCCGCACACACATCCGCACACACATACAAAAAACGGACACACACCAAGCTAGAGCTCTCTACATACATACACAACAAACACACAGCCAACACATAGCACATCCTCCCACAAACACGTAACACATGTAACACACACAGCGAACACATAACACACCCTCCCACAAAAACGTAACACACGTAACACACACAGCAAACAACACATAGCACACCCTCCCACAACCACGTAACACACGCAACACACACAGCAAACACATAGCACACCCTCCCACAACCACGTAACACACGCAACACACACAGCAAACACATAGCACACCCTCCCACAAACAAGTAACACACGCAACACACGCAACACACACAGCAAACACATAGCACACCCTCCCACAAACACGTAACACACACAGCAAACAACACATAGCACATCCTCCCACAAACACGTAACACACACAACACACACAGCAAACAACACATAGCACACCCTCCCACACAACCCACATGACACCTTACCCTTGACATATTGCACTCCACTTCTGCTTGACTGACAATGCGACTCTTGCTCGTCCCTCTTGCCAGACAAGCTTCAGCTGACAGTGGGTCGCTGCCCCCGGTTGCTCCTCCTCCTTCGGGTGTCCCCTTTGACCCCTCTTTATTG
>NW_028234438.1:15369168-15371668 GCF_977035675.1 Penaeus japonicus | reverse complement strand
TATACATATATATATAAGAAAATATTATATATTAATTATATATATCTATATTATATATTATATATATATGTTATAACATATATATCTTATGTATTTATATATATATATTATTATATATATATATCTATTTATTTCTTCTATCTATCTCTTATTCATATATTTATTTTATTATCTATCTATTCTATCTATCTCTTATTTATTATTTATTATCTATCTATCTATCATCTATCTTATCTCATCTATTATCCTATCTATCTATCTAAATCTATCATCTATTATCTATCTATCTATCCTATCTATCTATCAATCTATCTCTATCTATCCAACTACTTATTATGCTATCTGATTAATCTATTATCTCTATCCAATTCTATATCAATTATCTAGCTAATCTTATCTATAGATCTATCATATCTATATATATCTATCTATTATTTATCTATCTATCTTATCAAATCTTTAAATCTATCAATCTATAATAATCTATAATCTATTCTATCTATCTATTCTATCTAGCTATCGATCTATCTAATCAATCTATATCATCTATCTAGCATCGATCGATATTTCTATCTTGCTATCGTCATCTATAATCTAGCTACTATCTATCTATCTATCCTATCTATCAATCTAGATCTATCTATCTATCTATCTAATCTTATCTATCTATCAATCTATCAAATCATCAATCTATCATTCTATATCTATCCTATCTATCTATCTATCATATCAATCTATATCTATCGATCTAACTATTCTCTCACTCTCTCCTCTCTCTCTCTCTCTCTCTTTCTATAATATATATAATCAATATATATATATCTATCGTATCTATCTCTCTCTCTCTCCTCTCTCTCCTCTCTCCTCTCTCTCTCTATAATATATATATAATATATATATATATTATGGTGTGTGTGTGTGTGTGTGTGTGTGTGTGTGTACTTGTGTGTGTGTGTGTTACTGTGTGTGATGTGGTGTGGACTGTGGTGTGGTGTGGTGTTGGTTTGTGTGTTTGTTGTGTGTGAGTGTGTGTGTGTTGTGTGTGTGTGTGTGTGGTGTTGTTGGGTCGTTGGTTGGTATTGGATTGTGTGTTATGAGTGGTGTGTGTGTTGTGTGTCGTGGCTTGTGTGCTGGTTGGTGTGTGTGTGTGTTGTGGTTTACATAATAATAATAATATATATAGTTATAATATATATATATATTATATTTATATGTATGTACATAAATTATATATATATCTATATAAATATTATATATTATCTTATATATCTATAATATATGAAAAATGATATATATACATACATATATACATATACAGGTACATGTGTGCGTGTATGCATTTATGTATGGATAAAAGTATGCATGTATACATAGAGAGAGACAGAGAGAGGGGAGGGGGGAGAGAGAGAGAAAAAAAGAGAGGCAGAGAAAAAGACAGAGAAACGACCAAAGATATTATCCAGACAGACATAGCAACAATCGGTAAAGTTACTGCTACTTGAGACTTTCCCCCACTTATTTTGCCTGCAATATTGACCCGCACGTGTTTTGGAGGGAGTCCAGCACACGGCAACCAGAAGTCATGAATCTGAAGTGACCTGCATCCCCTGAGGAGCTGGGAGGGGATGGGAGGAAGGGGGTGGGTGGAGGGGGGGGAGGGTTCCTTTCTTCCTTCCCTGCGAGTTTTATTGGAGGCTGGAAGAGGTCGCGAGGAGGCTGTGTATGGGTAGAGGTGTTGGGTGTGATGGGTGGGGGGTGGGGGTGGGGGTAAGGGGGGGGGAGCGAAGGAAAAGGGGAGAGGGGAAAGAGGAGAAAGTGGAAGGGAGTAGAGGGATGATGGAGGGGAGATGAAGGGAAAAGGGGAAGATGAGAGGAAAGGGAGACTGAAGGGAGATGAAGGGAGGAAGGATTGGAGAGGAGATGAAAGAGAAAAGAAAAGAGAAGAGAGGGAAAGTAGGGTCGAAAAGGAGGGGTGAAGGGAGGGAAGATAAGGCGATTTTGTTTGTGTTAGTTGGTATAAATCATTTGGGGATCATATGGTGGGGTTGGGCATTGGGAGAAAGAGGTTGGAGGGAGAACAAGTGGCAGTGGGGAGGGGGGGGGGGGGGGTATAAGAGTGGGGGTGGGCGTTTGGTGTGTGGGGAGTATGGTGGTTGGTGGCGTTGGGGGTTTGGAGGGGGGGTTAGGGGGTGTGTGGTGGGTTGGATAGGGGTGTGGGGAAGGGGGGAGGGGGAGTGGGAGTGTGGGTGATGGGGGTGTTAGTGGGTGGGTTGTGTGGTTGCGGGGTTTGGGGTTGAGGTTTTTTTGTTAGAGTTTGGAGGGGGAGAGCGAGCGAGAGAGAGAGCGAGAGAGCGAGAGAGCGAGAGAGAGAAAGACGAGAGAGAGGATGAGAGCCAGACGGAGCGCGAGAGAGAAGAGGGAGAGGGTGGGGAGCGAGAGGTCGGGAGAGGGAGGGGAGCGGGGAGGGGAGAGTGGCGCGAGCGAGAAGTGCGCGAGCGGA
>NW_028234438.1:15364168-15366668 GCF_977035675.1 Penaeus japonicus | reverse complement strand
GAGTTCGTTGGTGGTTTGTGGGGGTTTTTGGTTTTATAGAATGCTCGGCAGTGTACTGCTTGGTATAGATGTGACTGCTTTTGGGGGGCTTGGGTTGCGTGGGGGCGGGGGGGGGGGGGGGAGGGTGTTGTGTGGGTGTGTGTGTTTGTGTTGTGGTGGTGTGTTTGTGTGTGTGTAGGTGTGTCGTTGGTGTGTATGTGGTGAGTGGTTGTGTGTTTGGTGTTGGGTGTGTGGTGTGTGGTGTGTGTATGTGTGGTGTGGTGTTGCTGAGTGGTGTGTGTGGACTTGTGTGGTGTGTGTGTAGTGGTGTGGGGTGTGTGTGTGTGTTGTGTGTGTGTGTGCTGTGTGTGTAGTGTGTGTGTGTGTGTGTGTTGTGTGTGTGTGTGTGTGTGTGTGTGGTGGTGTGTGTGTGGGTGGTTGTGTGTGTGTGTGTGTGTGTGTGTGTTTGAGTGAGAGTGTGTGGGTGTGTGTGTGGTGTGTGTGTGTAGTGTGTATACTGTTTGTGGTGTGTGTTGAGTCAGTGGTATGTGTGTGTGTGTGTGTGTTGTGTGTGTGTTGTTGTGTGAGTGGTGTGTAGTATGTGTGTGATGTTGTGTTGTTTTTTGTGGGTGTGTGGGTGTGGGTGGTTGGTGTGTGTGAGTGTGGAGGTGGTGTGTGTGAGTGTGTGTGTTGTTGTGTGTGTGTGTGTGTGGTGTGTGGGTGTAATGTGTGTTCGTGTGTCGTGAGTGTGATGTGTGTTGGTGTGTGTGTGGTACATGTAGTGTTTGTGTGTGGTTTGGGTGTGTGTTGTGTGTGTGTGTGTGTGTGGTTGTGTGTGTGTGTGTGTGGGTGTGTGTGTTGTATATTTTATGATTATATATTATATATATATATATTAATATAATATATATATATATATATATAATATAGTGGGTGTTGTTGTGTGTTTGTGTGTGTGTGTGTGTTGTGCGTGCGTGTGTGTGTGTGTGTTTGTGTGTGTTTGTTTGTGCGTGTTGGGTTGTTTGTTTGTGTGTGTGTGTGTTTGTGTGTGTGTGTTGTGTGTGAGTGTGTGTGTGGGGGTGGGGTTGTGTGTGGGGTGGGTGTGTGGTGTTGTTGTGTGTGGGAGGGTTGTGGGGTTGTGTGTGTTGTTGTGTGTGTGTGGTGTGGTGTGTGTGTGTGTGTATGGTGGGGGTGTGGTGTGTGTGGGGTGTTGTGTGTGGGTGTGGTGTGTTGTGAGTTTTTTGTAAGGAGAGAGAGAGAGAAGAGAAGAGAAGTAGAAAGAGAGAAGATAGAGAGAGATGAGGAGAGAAGAGAGAGAGAGAAGAGTGAGAGAGAGAGAGTGAGGAAGAGAGATAGAGAGTGAGAGAGAGAGGGAGAGAAGAGTTGAAGAGGAGGGTAGGTGGGAGTGAGTTGTGAAGTGAGGTGGGGGGGGGGGTTTAAGGGTAGATTATTTTGTGAGGGATAAGTGATAGGGGGAAGTATGGGGGTAATGTTTTGTTTGTGTTAAGTGGTGGTGGTGGTTTGGGGGGGGGTTGTGGGGGGGGTGGGGGGATGGGGTGTGGGGTTGTAGGGGGGGGGGGTGGGGGTGGAGTGGGTGGGGGGGGGGGTGGGGGGGTGGGGTGGGGGGGGGGGGGGGGGGGTGGGGGTGTGGGTGGGTAGGGGGGTGGGGGTGTGGGGGGGGGGTTTGGGGTGGGGGGGGGGGGTTGGGGGATGTCATGGTGGGTGGGGGGGGGTATATGGGGTTGGGGGTTGTTGGTGTGGGGTGAGTGTGTGGTGTTGAGGGGTGTTGGGTGGGTTGTGTGGGGGGGGGTGGGGTGGGTGGGTTGGTGGGGGGGGGTGGGGGGGTGTTGGGGGTGTGGGGGTGTTGTTTGGGTGTGGTGGGGTGTGGTGGGGTGTGGGGGTGGGTGTGTGGGTGGGTGGTGGGGGTGGGTGTGTGTGTGGTTTGGGTGTTTTGTGGGTGTTGGGGGGTTGTGTGTGTGTGTGTGTGTGATGTTGGTGTTTTTGTTGTTGTGTGTGTGTGTGTATGTGGTGTGTGTGTGTGGTGTGTGTGTGTTGGTGTGGGTGGTGTGTGTGTGTTGTGGGGGTGTGGGTGGGGTGTGGGGGGGGGGGGGGGGGGGGGGGGGGGGGGGGGGGGGGGGGGGGGGGGGGGGGGGAGGGGGGGGGGGGGGAGGATGGTGTGAGTGGGGTGTTGGTGAATGGTTTGAATATGTTAAGGAAGGTTTTGAGGGAAGGATGGGGTATTTGTGGGGGGTTATTAGGGTGGGGGTGGTGTGGTTATGGGGATGGGGGGGGGGGGGGAAGGGGGAGGTTGGGGGATTGGAGAATGGTGGGAGGGAGAGGGGAGTGGAAGGAGGGGTGGGTTTTGGGGGGGGGGGGAGGGTGTTTGGGAGGTAGGATGGTGAGGGAGGATGAGGGAAGTGTGTTGTGTGGGTGTGTGTGTGTGTGTTGTTGTGTTGTTGTGTGGTTGTGTGTGGTGTGTGTGGTGTGTATGTGTGTGTGTGTGGTGTGTTTTTTGGTGTGT
>NW_028234438.1:15354168-15359168 GCF_977035675.1 Penaeus japonicus | reverse complement strand
GAGGAGGAAGATGAGGAAAAGAAAGAGGGAGAAGGGGGAAGAAGAAAGGAGGAGGAAGGAGGAGCAAAGAAGGGTGAGGAAAGGGCAAGAAGGACGAGAAAGAGTGATAGACGAGAAAGAAGGACAGACGAGACAAAGGGAAGAAGAAAAGTGGGTGTGTTGCTAGAGAAGGAGGAGGAAGGGGAGGAGGAAGGGGAGGAAGGGAAGGAGGGAGGGAAGGAGGAAGGGAGGAGGGAAGGAGGGAGGGAGGGAGGGAGGGAGGAGGGAGGAAGGAGGGAGGGAGGGAAGGAGAAGGGAGAGAAGGAGGGAGGGAGGGAGGAAGGGAGGGAAGGAGTAGGAGGGAAGGAGGGAGGGGGGGAGGGAGGGAAGGAGGGAAGGAGGGAAGGAAGGAAGGAGGGAAGGAGGGAGGAGGGAGGGAGGAGGGAAGGAGGAGGGAAGGAAGGAGGGAAGGAGGGAGGGAGGGAGGGAGGGAAGGAGGGAAGGAGGGAGGGAAGGAAGGAGGGAAGGAGGGAGGGAGGGAGGGAGGGAGGGAGGGAGGGAAGGAGGGAAGGAGGGAAGGAGGGAGGGAAGGAGGGAAGGAGGAAGGGACGGAGGGAAGGAGGGAGGAACGGAGGGAGCTAGGGACGGAGGGAGGGAGGAAGGGAAGGAGGGAAGGAGGGAGGGAGGGAGGGAGGGAGGGAAGGAGGAAGGGAAGGAAGGAGGGAAGGAGGGAGGGAGGGAGGGAAGGAGGGAAGGAGGAAGGGAAGGAAGGAGGGAGGGGGGGAAGGAGGGAAGGAGGAAGGGGAGGAGGGAGGAGGGAAGGGGGGAGGGAGGGAGGGAGGGGAGGGAGGGAAGGGAGGGAAGGAGGGAGGAAGGGGGAGGGGAGGGGGGAGGGAAGGAGGGAGGGAGGGAGGGGAGGAGGGAAGGAGGGAGGGAGGGAGGGGGAAGGAGGAAGGAGGGAGGGAGGGAGGGGAGGAGGGAGGGAGGGAGGGAGGGAAGGAGGGAAGGAGGAAGGGGAGGAGGGAAGGAGGGAGGGGGGGAGGAAGGGAGGGAGGGAGGGAGGGAGGGAAGGAGGGAAGGAGGGAAGGAGGAAGGGGAGGAGGGAAGGAGGGAGGGAAGGAGGGAAGGAGGAAGGGAAGGAGGGAGGGAGGGAAGGAGGAAGGGAAGAGGGAGGGAGGGAAGGAGGGAGGGATTGAGGGAGGGAAGGAGGGAGGGAGGGGGGGAGGGAGGGATTGAAGGAGGGAAGGAGGGAGGGCGGGAGGAAAGGAAGGAAGGAGGGAGAGAGGGAGGGAGGGAGGGAAGGAGGGAAGGAGGGGGGAGGGAAGGAGGAGGGAGGGAGGGAGGGAGGGAAGGAGGGAAGGAGGGAGGGAAAGGAGGGAAGGGAGGGAAGGAGGAGGGAAGGAGGGAGGGAGGGAGGGAGGGAAGGAGGAAGGGGAGGAGGGAAGGAGGGAGGGAGGGGGGGAGGGAGGAAGGGAAGGAGGGAGGGAGGGAAGGAGGGAGGAAGGGAGGGAGGGAAGGAATGTGTTAAGGGTGTGGTAGATCGTGGGGGTAATGATTGTGGTGGTCGTGTAGTTGTTAGTGGTGGTGGAAGTAAGAGTAGTAGCACCGATAATAGTAGTAATAGTAGTAGTAGCAATAGCTATACTTAAAGTAATTGTTGCAGATCTTGCCAGTAACACCATCCTTAGTAATAATAGCATTAAAATCAACAGCAAGTGCAAAGAGTAAAGTGAAGGCATCCATGATAATAGCAACAATAATAGTCGCACTGGCAATGATAGCTGCACTAATTCTAACATTATTGCTATGGTTAATATCAAATTATGCATCCGATCCCAAAATATAAATTCATTTCGCAAAAAAACAAAAACAAAAAAAAAACATACACAACAGTACAAATTATTCGTTACCAATCTCATAATGTTTTATCCTTTTTAATCCCTGTTATTATCAATTAAAGTGGAACGATGATTATAAAGGAGATTATATATAAAAAGAAAATAAAAACGACAACAAAAAACGATATTGTGATAACCCTTTTCATCTGCCCTTTTTTTTCAAATATCGTTAATTGATTTGTTGTTGGTTCACGTGAGCTTGTTGCCGTTACCATGGAAGGGATGTATGTAAGTCTAAATACGACCTGAATTTGGTATATTATTCTATTGTTACATTCTGGTTTTATTATATGTTCATAGACAATAAAATATAATGCTATCATTATGCTTTAAATTTCTTTATATATATATGTATATATATATATATATATATATATATATATATATAGAAAAAAAATATATATTATATGTTATATATATTAATATATATATATATATATTATATATATATTTTATATATATATGTATATATATATTCAAATACCAGCAATTCTAAACATTTAAAAAAGGCACAGAAACAACTGAATTTTTCTTCTGAATTTTTAAACCTAAAAAAAAAAAAATACTGAAACCACGACCTATAAGTCCAAACACGAGATGACGTAAGACCACTTTACCCAAAATATGAGTCCGATGAAAGCAGGGACTGTGAGGGCCGTAGTGTAGTGTCCCAGCCATGCAAAGTAGATGGCGATTTTGGAGCCGAAATATTGTTGGATAGCCTCTGTGGGGAAAAGGTATTGTGGTCTATTTGGGGGATTTTGTATATACGTATGTTGATTTATATACATGATGTGAATTTATATGATCATATATACACTCATATCCACACGGGTACGCTCATGTTCAGTACTCTTACAACATTCATAAACATATATACGGAAGTGTTTGCCTCTCTCATCCCCATTCACTCTCCCTCCTCCAAACACACCACTACTTAACCCCCTTCCCCCTCACATCACCCCCACCCCCACCACACACAAACGCAAATTATACCTCTCTCTCCCTTACACACGCATCCCCTGCCCCCCCCCCCCACACACTACACCACACACAGACAAACTCCCCTCCCTACCCACTATGCATATACCCCCTCCCCCTCCACCATACACACCCAAAAAAACTACTCCCCCTTCTCCCATCACCACCACCACTCAAATACAAACAATCCCCTCCCTTACCAAACACAAACAAACAGCCCTTCTATCCCCCCCACCCCCACCGCACCATAGCACACGCAAACAACCCTCTCTCCCCACATACACGCAACTCCCAAACACATACACACACACACGACTCACAATGCTCACACTCCACGCGATTCACAATGCTCTCACACACACACACGACACACAATGCTCACACACACACACACGACACACAATGCTCACACTCCACGCAACTCCCAAACACACACGCACACACACACACATTCCACGCAACGCTCACAGTCCACGCAACTCCCAAACACTCACACACACACACACTCCACGCAATGCTCACACTCCACGCAACTCCCAAACACACACACACACACACACTCCACGCAATGCTCACACTCCACGCAACTCCCAAACACACACACACACACACACTCCACGCAACGCTCACAGTCCACGCAACTCCCAAACACTCACACACACACACACTCCACGCAACGCTCACAGTCCACGCAACTCCCAAACACTCACACACACACTCCACGCAATGCTCACACTCCACGCGACTCACCAATAGGCTGATACTTGAAGAAGGTTTGTACCCACGTGACCCTCAGCGCCTCCAACTTCTCGTAGTCATGAAGGGGCAAAATCCCATGGATTAAGCCCTCAGACTGGAACTTAGGGACTGCAAAGGTGTGGAAATGTGATTAAGACGTTTGATGTTAAATGATGAAATTTATGATATAATTTTGGTCATCTGGGAATGCATAGATTGTTATTGAGATATGATTGTCAATTAGTTTTTCCAATAAGGTTAATGATATGAATTATATAATGGATATCATACGATGGATATCATACAACTTTTCACCCAAAATGAATACATTACCAAGGATAATTTTCAAAGATTAAGGGATAAATGATTTGATTGTTAAATTTGATAATATTCGAGTTATAATCATCAATGCACAAAACAGCTCCTTACAGACAAAAAAGAAAAGAAAAAGATACACATATATTTATACATGCACATATGCATATATATATATATATATATATATATATATATATATATATATATATATATATATATATATATATGTATGTGTATATATATATGTGTGTGTGTGTGTGTGTGTGTGTGTGTGTGTGTGTGTGTGTGTGTTTGTGTGTGCGTGTGAGTGTGTGTATGTATGTATGTATGTATGTATACCGACAGTATATATTTTATCATATCCTTGAATCAATACCTGACTGAGGAGATTGGCCAATCACCGATCAGGAAAAAAAGTATTTGGTATCCCACCGACTTGATCACACAATTCTAAATGACAAACAAAATCCCATAAGCCATAGAAACGATATATATAAATCTGATCAAATTAAATGTTCTAAAATCAGAACTAGTTTATGATTGATCTGGCGTTATAATCGAGATGAAATTTGGATCTTTGATTTTTTAAACTTCGATTATAAAGGACTGGATTATGATAATGATAACGGAATCCAATAGCGTGATTTCCATCGATAAATTATATTTGCGAAATGGGTAAAAAGGGATAATAAATGTCTGAATAAAATTATGTCTGAAGTTTGCGAATATTCGTCTATTTGCGACGGGGGAAGAGGGAAGAGAGAGAGGGGGGGGGGTGGAGAGAGAGAGAGAGAGAGAAAGAGAGAGAGAGAGAGAGTGAGAGAGAGAGAAAGAGAGAGAGGAAGAGAGAGAAAGAGAGAGAGGAAGAGAGAGAAAGAGATAGAGAGAGAAGAAGGTAGATATGCACATACAGAAACGGAGAAAGATACACACACCCCATATATATATTATATAATATAATATATATATATAATATTATATATATATTATATATTATATATATATATTATACATGTATATATATATGTATATATATATATATATATAATATATATATATATTTATATATATATATATATATATATA
>NW_028234438.1:15342800-15345300 GCF_977035675.1 Penaeus japonicus | reverse complement strand
CTCTCTCTCTCTCTCTCTCTCTCTCTCTCTCTCTCTCTCTCTCTCTCTCTCTCTTTCCTCCACCCCATTCCCCTCCATACCCATCTCACCCCATACCCATTCCCACCCCATACCCACCCCATACCCATACCCATAACCCCCACCCCCCCATCCCCAACCACCTACCCACACTGACTCAATCCCCCCACACTCACCCATCGTAAGACGCGGAGAGGTAGAGGGCGTACGAATTTGTGGCTTGGTGGTTCTTCACGCCCACGGTGAGCTCCGGTAGGCGTGCCTTGAGGCGAGCGAGGAGCCAGTGCAGAGTCGATTCCCGCGTCCCGCCCGCATGCCACCCCCCCCCCAAAACGGGGGGGGGGGGGGGTGGGGGGGGGGGGGGGTACTACAGTCCTGAAATTCAGAGAGGGGGAAGAAGGGGGGAGGGGAGGGGGGTGTATTATTAGTATTTGCTTCTTCTTTTTTTTTTTTTTTTTTTTTTTGCTTTTTCCTTTGTGTCTGTTTTATTTCTAGGTACACTACTATATAACATAATGGTGATGTCCTGTTTTTATCCGTTCATGTATATAACATATATATAATATATATATATATACTATATATACTATTTTATATATATATATTGATATATATATATATATATATATATGTCTATTATATATGTCTATATATATGTACCTTTATATATATATATATTATATTATATTTATATATATATTAATATATATATATATATATATATATATATGTATAAAATTTTATATATATATATATATATATATATATATGTATATTATTTTATATATTTATATATATACAGTATATGGTATATATATATATATATATATATATGGAAATATATATATATATATATATATATATATATATATATATATGATTTTATATATATATATATATATATAATATATATATATATATATATATATTATATATATATATATATATTCGCTTATAATCTAATCGCTTAACACTTATGTAGAATCCATTTGAATCAGTACTAGGAACACCTTTTGAAAATCATTACTAGGAACACCATGTAGATATTGGAATTATTCTATTCCTGGAATCATTTTATTTGATTTGAACATATCATACAGTACAAAATGCTCAAATACATTAACTGATGGTAAGAAGTTTTCCGTGTTTCTAAAAACTATTTCTCGAGACAAACCAAAAGAAAACTTTTCCGCGGTAACTTTTCGAGAATAAAAAGTAATGAAAATGTAAAACAAAAGATAGACTTAAAAGTTCTTTTAAACCCAATACACGCAAAAGTAAATATACAGATACATAAAAAGCAAAATACAAAACAAATCAAATCACAATCCATAACGCAAACAGCCTACCCAAATCATACGCGACAAACCACTCACTGACGCAACATTGAAACAAACTTATAAAATAAAAACAGTTTCAAAATAGTACCAACAAAAACACCTTAACAAAAAAAAAAAAAAAAAAAAAAAAAAAAAAAAAAAAAAAAAATACTTCGAAAACTCATCCTATTGCACACTTTGCATTCATTACACTTCCCGAAAACTTTCATCTTCTATCCCGAAATACAGGGATCGGAATTGACTGTACATACCTCTGTAAATCCTATTAACAAAATACAAACACACCAGCCATAAACCACCAGCCAATTCCATAACACAGAAAAATGTATAACGGGAAAACGAACGATCATTTCACAACAGAAGCGTTGACAGTAATGTCGTTAATTAAGGACTAATGGTCATTTGAGTTAATGAGGAACCGTGCTTAAGCGGTTATTAAATCAGTACGTAATTAAGATTAAAGAAGGGATGAGTACTAATGAATTATATTGGCTGTGGTTCTTGGGTGGTTGTGATGATGGGGATTATAGTGATGGTGATGGTGATATTAATGGTGTTTATGGGGATTAGGAAGACATAATGTTCAAGGTGATTAGCGTAGTATTAATGCCTAATGAGGATGATGATGATAACCAGGGTAGAAATAAGAGAATAAGAGTGACGATACATTAATAATGACAATAGTGATAATAATAGAAATAGTTACACTAATAATGATGATAATGATAATAATAATAATAATGATAATAATAGTAGTGACAATGATAATAGAACTAGTAATGATAATGATAATATTGATAATGAGGATAATAATAATATTGATAACAATAATAGTGATAATGATGATGATAGTGATAATGATGATAATATAGACAGAAATGATAATATGAAGAAAAGAATACTCCTAACAATATAGACAATAACAAAACTAGTTGTAGTAATGATGATAATAATGATGAAAAATTAATCACAATAATGATAATAGTAATAATAGTAATATTACTAGCAATGATAATACCATTGCAATTATTATAATCATGGTAATAACAATGGTTGTAATGATGAAAAAAAAACTATAATAGCGATGGAAGTAATAAAGCTGATAACACTAACAGTAATAATGAAAATAACGATAAAAAGAT
>NW_028234438.1:15327800-15330300 GCF_977035675.1 Penaeus japonicus | reverse complement strand
AAGTGTTGTTGTTTTGTTGTTGTTTTTTGTTTGGATATTTTTGTTGTTGTTGTTGATTTTTTTTTGCTCTTGTTGTTGTTGTTGTTGATTTCTGTTGTTATTGTTGTTGTTGTTTTTTGTTTTGTTGTTGATTTTTGTTTAATTTGTTGTTGTCGTTGTTGTTGTTTTGTCGTGATTTTGTTTTTATTACTGTGAGGAGAGAGGTTGGGAAAGAGGGAGGAGAGAGAGAAAGAAAGAAATAAAGAAAGAGAGAGCAAGAGAAAACGAAAGACATATAGAGAAAAAGAAAAAAAGAAAAGAAAAAAAAAGACATTACCCCCAACCTCCCCCTCACACCCCCTCCTCCCCCCCAACACAAGAATAACTACCAATAAAAAAAAAAAAAAAAAAAAAACGAATTTACAAACAGAAAAAAGGAAGAAAAAAAAAAAGATAAGAATGAGGAGGCGTTTCTCATGACCTGGCCGTCCCTATTCTCCCCCCCCCCACACCTCTCTCCCCCCGCCCCCCTCCCCTCATCCCATTGCATCGATCTTTTTGCTAATTATGCAAAATAACTCTCATCTCTCGCTTCTCACCCGCCTTCTATTTTTTCTTCGTTTTTCTTCTTCTTCTTTATTTTCTATATTCTTTTCTCATTAAGTGTGATTTGGGTGATATTTATATCTGAGTTATTTTTATTTTTATCTTTTTTTATTGCTTCTGTTGTTTTTGTTTGTGTTGCCTTTTTTGTGATATGGTTGATTTGTTGATCTGTTTGTCTCCCTGTTTTTTGTTTTTTTTGTTTTTCGTTTTTTGTTTTTTTCTGTTTTACAAATAATCTATTCGCAAGTGTGTTTATCTATCATTCTCTCCTCTCTCTCTCTCTTTATTCTTCTCTTTAATTCTCTCCCCTCCTCTCTCTCTCAATCTCTCTCTCTCTCTCTCTCTCTCTCTCTCTCTCTCTCTCTTTCTCTCCCTCCCTCCCTCACAGTTATCATCTCTTCCTTCCCATCCCCATCCTTTTTTGTATTTCGCCTTCATTTTTATCCTTTCGCACTCACCCCCCCCCCACCCCACCCCTTTCCCAGCACCACCCCTCCCCTTCCTCACCCCACCCCACCCCTCCCCTCACCCTACCCCACATGTGCGTGTAACCTCAAATCTTATTCCGTAATTCTCTTGTTTTACCTTCATCTGCTTCTATTAATACTTACTCTTTACTTATTTTTGGTATTCGGTCCGATGGGCAGGGAGGGTGAAGGGAGCAAAAGAAGAGGAAGAAGAGGAAGGAGAGGAAGGGTAGAATGTAGAAGGAAAAAGAAGAAGAAGAAGAAGAGGAGGAGGAGGAAGAAGAAGAAGAGTAAAATGAAGATTGAGAAGGAAAAAAGAAGAAGACGAAGAAGAGGAAGGGTAGAATGTAGAAGAAAAAAGGAAAAAGAAGGGAAGAAGAATGAGAGAAGAAGAAGAAGAAGAAGAGTAAAATGAAGATTGAGAAGGAAAAAAAAGAAGAGGAAGGGTAGAATGTAGAATGAAAAAGGAAAAAGAAGAAGAAGAAGAAGAAGAGGAGGAGGATGAAGAAGAAGAGTAACATGAAGATTGAGAAGAAGAAGAGGAAGAAGAGGAAGGGTAGAATGTAGAAGAAAAAAGGAAAAAGAAGAAGAAGAAGAAGAAGAAGAGGAAGAAGAAGAAGAAGAAGAGTAAAATGAAGATTGAGAAGGAAAAAAAAGAAGAAGAGGAAGGGTAGAATGTAGAAGGAAAAAGGAAAAAGAAGAAGAAGAAGAAGAAGAGTAAAATGAAGATTGAGAAGGAAAAAAAGGAAGAAGAGGAAGGGAAAGAGGTGAGAGATTGACATGGATAGAAAGAGAGAGCGAGAGAGAGAGAGGGGGGGGGAGACAGAGAGACAGAGAGAGAGAGGGAAAGAGAGACAAAGACAGACAGACATGAATAGAAAAAAAGAAAAAAGAAAAAAAAAAACATATACAAAGAGACAGAAAAATAGAGAAAGAGAAAAAACAAGCCAGAGACACACAGAGAGAAAGGTGAAAGAGAGTGAGAGAAAGACCAAAGGTGAAAGAGAGTGAGAGAAAGAGCAAAGGTGAAAGAGAGTGAGAGAAAGACCAAAGGAGAAAGAGAGTGAGAGAAAGACCAAAGTGAAAGAGAGTGAGAGAAAGACCAAAGGAGAAAGAGAGTGAGAGAAAGACCAAAGGAGAAAGAGAGTGAGAGAAAGACCAAAAGTGAAAGAGAGTGAGAGAAAGACCAAAGGTGAAAGAGAGTGAGAGAAAGACCAAAGGTGAAAGAGAGTGAGAGAAAGAGCAAAGGTGAAAGAGAGTGAGAGAAAGAGCAAAGGTGAAAGAGAGTGAGAGAAAGACCAAAGTGAAAGAGAGTGAGAGAAAGACCAAAGTGAAAGAGAGTGAGAGAAAGACCAAAGTGAAAGAGAGTGAGAGAAAGAGCAATAGTGAAAGAGAGTGAGAGAAAGACCAAAGGAGAAAGAGAGTGAGAGAAAGACCAAAGTGAAAGA
>NW_028234438.1:15305300-15307800 GCF_977035675.1 Penaeus japonicus | reverse complement strand
CCATATATCGATTTCCTGACATCTCTTTCTATTTGTTATTTCTTCCTCTCTTCCCCCTTTTCCTTCTCCTTCCTCACCTCTTCTTCTTATTTTGACTTTTACTCGTTTTTTTTTTGTTTGTTTGTTTGTTTTTTTAGCTTTATTTTGTTCTTATTCTTTCTTCTTTTTTTCTTCTTGTTATTTTTTTCCTCTCCTATTGTTTTCCTCCTTCTCCTTCTTCTTTTTCTTTTCTCCTTTTCTCTTTCCTTTTATCCTTCTTATTCTTTCTTAATTTTCTACTCGTTCCTTTTCTCTCTTTCTTCCTCATATTCTCTTCTTTCTTCTCTCGTTTTTGTCTTTCTTTTTTTCCACCTATCTTATCATTTCTTTCGGTTTTCCTTTTCTCATTTTTCTTCTTCTCCCTTTTCTCTTGTTCTTCTCCTTTTTTTTATATATATTCATCTTCTCTTTCCTTCTCCTTTTCTTAAACTATTTTCTCCTTATTTTCCACCTCCTATTCTTTTCTCTCATCCTCCTTCCTTTTTCTTTCTTCTCCTATCCTTTCCATTCCATTTTTCTTCTCTTTCAGTCTTCTTCTCTTCTCTTCTGTCTTCTTCTTTTCTTTTCTCTCTTCCTTCTTCTATTCTTCGTCTCTTTTCTCCCTTCCTTCTTCTTTTCCTCCTTTCTCTCTTCCTTCTTCTCCTCCTCTCCTTCTTCTTCTTTTTCCTCTCTTTTCTTCTTTTCTGCTTCCTTCTTCCTTCCTCTTCCTCCCCTTCTCCTTCTCATGTTCTTCTTCCTTCTTCCTCCTCCTTCTCCTTCTCATGTTCTTCTTCCTTCCTCTTCCTCCTCCTTCTCCTTCTCATGTTCTTCTTCCTTCCTCTTCCTCCTCCTTCTCCTTCACATGTTCTTCTTCCTTCTTCCTTCCTCTTCCTCCTCCTTCACATGTTCTTCTTCCTTCTTCCTTCCTCTTCCTCCTCCTTCTCCTTCTTCTATTCTTATTCCTTCTTCCTTTCTCTCCCCCCCTCCTTCTCCTTCTCATGTTCTTCTTCCTTCTTCCTTCCTCTTCCTCCTCTTCACATGTTCTTCTTCCTTCTCCCTTCCTCCTCCTCCTTTTCCTTCTCCTTCACATGTTCTCATTCCTTCTTCCTCCCTCTCCCCCCTCCTTCTCCTTCTCATATTCTTCTTCCTTCTCCCTTCCTCCTCCTCCTCCTTCTCATGTTCTTCTCCCTTCCTCTTCCTCCTCCTCCTCCTTCTCCTTCACATGTTCTCATTCCATCTTCCTTCTCCCTTCCTCTTCCTCCTCCTCCTTCACATGTTCTTCTTCCTTCTCCCTTCCTCCTCCTCCTCCTTCTCCTTCACATGTTCTTCTTCCTTCTCCCTTCCTCCTCCTCCTCCTTCTCCTTCACATGTTCTTCTTCCATCTTCCTTCTCCCTTCCTCTTCCTCCTCCTTCTCCTTCACATGCTTTTCTTCCTTCTCCCTTCCTCTTCCTCCTCCTCCTTCACATGTTCTTATTCCTTCCTCTTCCTCCTCCTTCTCCTTCTCATGTTTTTATTCCTATTTCCTTCCTCTTCCTCCTCCTTCTCCTTCTCATGTTCTTCTTCCTTCCTCTTCCTCCTCCTTCTCCTTCTCATGTTCTTCTTCCTTTCTCTTCCTCCTCCTTCTCCTTCTCATGTTTTTATTCCTATTTCCTTCCTCTTCCTCCTCCTTCTCATGTTCTTCTTCCTTCTTCCTTCCTCTCCCCCCTCCTTCTCCTTTTCCTGTTCTTCTTCCTTCTTCCTTCCTCTTCCTCCTCCTTCTCCTTCACATTCCTCCATCTGCCACGTTGCCAGCTTAATTAATCAAATGGATTCTTACGAGATTGGATTCTCATATCTAAAGATTACGTAAATGTCATTTCCTTTTATGGGTCTTTGGTATATGATATGTTCAGCCATACAGACATACATACACATGTACGCAGAAATGCACACATATATGTACGATTTGTATACTTACATATGCATATTGTCACGCCCGTACGCATATACACTACTACATATTTGTTCACGAATATAGATCCACACATACTAATAAGCACATAAATAGAAACACACATGTACACCCACGTAGATACGCATGCATAGAAACGCACACACACGCAGACACAGACACAGAAATGTATACACACACACAGATATACACAGAGAGAAACGCATATACTCATGCAGATGCACATTCATCTAAAACGCACACAAACATTCACGCAAATAAACATGCAGAGAAACGCACATACATACATCCGTAGATACACACACACACAGAAACGTTCATATACACTGACACAGATACAGACACACACACACACACACACACCCATAGCCACACCTATATCCATAAGTGTACATAAGATACAAGCCGAATACCCAGTAAAAAAAAAAAAAATAAATAAATAAATAAAAAATAAAAAATATATAAAAAAAATATTTTGTAAATAAAATAAAATAAAAAAGACAATGAAAACAAATATCAGAATCAAATTA
>NW_028234438.1:15297800-15300300 GCF_977035675.1 Penaeus japonicus | reverse complement strand
GAGAATAAAAGATTATTACGTAGGATGGGGAATGCCTGAGGTGTGACCGAGTGAAGCGTCGTTACGAAAGAAATGTATTGTAGTTTTTTTTTTTTTCTTTTATTACGAGAGATTTTCATGCTGATTGTGGCGCGAGGTTGTGACGTGTGTGTATCCGTCGGGAAAGATTTTTGTGGCGTTATTTAAGTAGAGGGCTTGGTAGTACACCTGGTGTGAACACTAAAGAACTACTGTTACTGTATTTTGTTATTAAATCACGTGTGATCTTTGAATATATCCACCGTTATCATCATCACCATCATCTATCATCATAACATCTTTGAGGATTTACTAACTCAAGATAATCTATCATCACACTACTTTTGATAGTTTACTAATCATCATTATGCATCATCATAATTCCTTTAATAGTTTATTAGCTTAAGATAAATGTCTTATAAACTGGATCACAAAATTAACACGTGAATGTAACTGCAGTGGCGACACGTCAGGTTATATTCCATTTGAGAATTATACTTTATTACTCTTCCCTCCCCACCTTTGATCAAGCCATGTTCTATGCAAGATATTTGACAAGCTATATTGCCTTTCAACTACCCTGTCTAAATCACTGCACCTATCAGTGTCATGTTTAACACAGCGCGCTGGATCTGACATGACTTTTTATTTTCCGACACAAATACGTCATTCCTATCCTTATCCCTTCATGGTGTTCGAATCCTGCTAAATAAACTTATATATATGTCGTAATCTAGCTTTCCTTCCAATTACCTTTCCCGACCATCCATACGCCTTTAATCTCTGCAACGCAAACCAAACAAAGCTCAATCATAAATACGCATCAGACAATCACATTAACGTGAGCTCACATGACGCTTCACGTTTCTCTTGTCGATTACTTCCTAGCCGGTGGCTGGTCTTGTCAATAACATGCACATAAATCCCACAGTGACCTCCCATTACAACATGCTCACAAACTGCGTATACGTGATGCGTCATTCCATAATGTTTCAAATGCAGTGAGCTTCACAAACTGCATGCTCGGAACGCCACTACGATTCCCTGACTGCCAAACAATGCACGTAACATAAAGTGTGTGTGCGAGTGTTTTTTGGGGGGAATTAAGGGGGGGGGGGGGGGGGGGGGTGGGCATTCACACGACGCCGTGCCAGGGTACGAACTCTAACCTGCTATACTCTACTGGCAAAGTTGAATGTACATGTATATTCTGTTAAAATACACTAACAGACAGATACACACACACACACACAAATATATAGTTATATAGATATATATTATATTAATATATATATATATATATATATATATATATATCTATATATATATAATATAAATTAATATTTTTATATTAATAGATATATATATATTTATATATACATATATTATATATACTATATATATATAAATATATATTATCATTATATATTTGTGTGCAGTGTAAATGTGTGTGCTGTATGGTGTGAATGTGTCTGTGTATGTGTGTGTATATATATTTATATATATAATATATATATATATAGACACTGTTTATATATAATATATATAATATTTATATATAGATATGTAGTATTATATTTGTTACGAATATTATTCATTATATATATATATATATATATATAATATATACATATATATATATATGTTATGGTGTGTGTGTGTGAGAGTGTGTGTGTGTGGTTGGTGAGTGTTTGTGGTGTAAAAATAGAATAAATCAATACAATAAATAAATACAATCTATATATATACCAATGTGTGTGTTTGTGGTGTGTGTTGTGTGTGTTGTGGTTTGTGTGTGTGGTGTGTAAATATATATATTAAATATATATATAAATATATAAATTATAATATGTAAACATATTATATATAATACGTATATATACATATAGCTAGATAAATAGAGATAATATATATATAGATGTATTGTGTGTGGGTGTGTGTAAATAATATATATATATATATATATATATTTACATATATATATGTATATATATATATATATATATATTTAATAATTGTATATATATATATATCTATATATAAATATATATATATAATATATAAATATTATATATATATATCTATCGAAGAGCTGAGAGAAAGAGACACAGCAAGACAGGAAGACAGAGTCAGAAATAGAAGGGGGGAGAGAGGGAAAGGGAAGAACACCTATCTCTCCTCTCTCTCCTCTTTCTTCCCCCCTCCTTTTTCTCTCTCCTCTCTATCTTTTCTCGAAATCTTCTTCTTCTCTCTATCTTTTTCGCAGATGCATACACACACGAACGCATACATATGCTTGTGTGTGAATATACGGACACACACAAGCATAACCGTAAATGTCATAACAGGTAACGTGATGTGACGTAAGCCACACCCAAATTCGCACATGCAACTTGAGGCCGAAATGCACATGTCCCTTCAACTTTAAAATCAAAAAGGAAAATGACACCTCAACATGGATCCACATAACCATGCAATCAGA